>NC_142374.1:25172500-25362500 GCF_059441005.1 Hippichthys cyanospilos
GCGCTATCGCAAGGGTTTAATATGTTAAATGACTGAGAAACAGACATCTTTGGGAAGGAGGTAAGGCCCAGTCAAGAGACAGGTGACGAGCCAACAGTTCAACGTCACAAATGGTGAGTTCATATTTTATGTGCACTTTATAGTTGTCACTCACCCCCGATCCACGATGGCAATGTCACGTGTAGCTAAGTTCCCCCCCCCCCCCCCCCCCCACACACACACACACACACACACACACACACACACACGCGCACACATACTCACAGCCACAAAGTTGTGGTGGTTTCGTTTTGAGCAATAGTGCCTTCATTTGCAGCTGGACAAGATCGAGTATTAACAGGGCGTGAGACTGCTTCAGACTCCACGCAAGCGTAGGATTTTTATTGCAGTACATCATGTAGGCACTGCTGTAAAAACATGAAAAAATACACTATTCGCAAAAACGATCGTATTACTCGTTGGTATAGGGTCTTTTTCTTTTTCAATAACTCAACTTTTAATTTGATAGTGTAAAAATGAATGATATTTTCTCCATTCCGTTAATAAAAAGAAGAGCTTCCACATCTGTAAATCCGTAAATGTAACAGGCGGCTATTAAAGGGTCAAGTCGTTGACGTTGACATAAGCACTCGTAATGAAGCTAAACTGCAAAATTGTCAACTTGTCTTATTTGCGCTCCTGTTGCGTGTTGCCAAGATCCGGCGCGCTCATTTAGCCCTGAGAGGGACGTCATTAGCTCGCTCGGGGACCTTTGGCTCAGCCAGCGCCTGCCTGAAGTGATCGGCGTCATTCCTCCTTCTTGACCTAAGGGCCAACGGAAAGACGGGCATTGGATGGGCCTTTGCTTTACCACATCCATCCTATTTGGACTAATGATCTGTTTTGATGCGTACGGGCTGACGCTGGAGCTCATGCAAGCAGATGTTGACATATGTCACCCGGGGCGCAGTTGTTTCGTATCCGCGTATCATTTCGTAGTCAGGAACTTTGAAGCGTTGTCGAAAAGGCAATCTCAAAACGACGGGCGCGTTTAGTATTTTCACTCATCTTCAGAATATTGGGTGCTAGTTCTATTTAAACAAGATTGATTTCCGTTACTTTGAATCACGAGTATGTAATATATGTGTTGCATGTATGAAGACACTGCCATCCAGTGGTCACGCTTGTCACTACAGTGCTCAATCGGCTTAAGAATCGATAAGCACTAGTCAAGGGGGTTAGCTACCCTCCATAAAAAAACGTATTCGATGAGAATTTCTGTTATTATTAGACCAGGATTCTCCTCCATGGCACTGAAAGAGTTAAAGCCATAGCTAACGTCAATGTTATGTGCCTTGGTGCAAATTGTTGGCGGGAAATGTGGATGAAACGGGAAAAGGTGAAAAGTGGAAGAGCACAGTAAAACAATGCAAAATACTAGTGTTTTGTTTGTGGGCTAGCCGGCATCGGAATAAAAAGTCAAAATGCATCACAAACTGTACGAAATGCGACGGTGATTACGTATTGCATTTGAATCATGTCTCCTGTCTGCAAATAATGCGGCTTTTCGTATCTTGAATTTTCTCTCCTGACTAGAGACCATATTTTTCCGCCAAAGCTGAATATTTTCGTAGCGAGGCGTTCGTAAGTACACGTACCGTTATTTCCAATTTTGAATTTTAGTAAATGTGTGTTGTTTTTTTTGTTTTTTTACAATTTCCCGCTGGGTTTAATACTGCGCTCGTTTCAAATCAATTTAGCAGCAAAACGGACTTTTTTTGATCCTTCTCTTCCCTGCTAAAACGTAGTCAAATGCCCATCTGTACCGCCAGCTAATGAAGCGGTCCACATATTATCGCTTGTGGTATTTGCGCTAGATTTACCCTTCCTCACTCGCCCGATTTTTTTTTTTTTCTTGTCTGCACTCACAGACAAATCCCCAAGCCCCGTCCGCTTCTTTTATTAAATTCGCCTCAATAAAAAAAGCTCAGACAGGATTTATGAGGTGCTCAGCGCCACCGTTTAGTATTTCCCCGCGTTATTAACTGAAAATCAATAGAAAGCAAAGAAAATGGAAGTCATACAAGTGTTGTCGCCTTTATATTATGTCGGCTGTCGGCTCAGATTCATGGGAGGGGAGGCGGGCTTTGCGCTTACATGGCGGCGGCTCAACTGGAAGTTATTCATTAGAGGGAGCCGGCGCCGGGATACATTCTCGGCGGCACCTCGGCCGCATCCGTCTTGGCCGGCCGCGAATGGGTGCCTGATAGAGATGTCGCCCGCCGCGCGCCCGCCGCCCGATTTATGATTATTTTCTTCTTAAGACCTTTTTTAACACCATTATGAGGCCCGTACCCTTGGAAAATAAACTGGAATAGCGTTACGCTTAACCCGCTCTCGCCGACATTGACGCCATCAGTCATTCTTGGGCGATTGCCGTTCCTTCCCGCAAATTCTGCCGCCGTCGCCCCTGAGCCCGTGACCAGGCTTTTTTTTTTCCCATTTCAGCAAATTCTTGAGAATTTTCCATCCTTTTACGCATTTTGTCAATTTTATTTTAAGCATTTTGTCCAGTTTTTTTAAATCGTCAAAGGATTTTTACATCAAAGAAAGAGCTGAAATTTCACCCAGAATGTCAAAGTTCAACACGGCAGACAGTGGAGTCAGTTCAGTTTTCACCTTAATTTTTGGCGAAATTCGCAGCTTTCCCAAAATGGGCCTTCCCCGATGTGCTGTTAATTGGCTCCTGCACCGGAGTTCAAAAATTGTTAAAAAAAAGAGCAAAGCTTCGAGATTGGCTTTTTGGCACATTGTTTCGCTACAAACAAAACAAAAAAAACCCTAACCGCAGACCCTCTGTCTGTTAATCATCTAGGAATACAACATCCTCAATTTTTTCAAAATCAAGAACAGAATGAGTTCAATCCTATTTTTACGCCGCGATTTTCAAACGGGTCAATTTGACCCGAAACACAACAGCCGCGCCATGGAAAATACTCATTCCATCTGAGGGAAAAGTGTCTTTATTCACATGCCAAGCCTTTTCTCTCTCTCTCGAAAAAAAAAAAAGTGTGAATAAAGAGCTTACCCCCACGCTAATTTCATTTCATGACAATCATGTAAATATTCCGTGGTGAGGAGCGCCCGATACGGCCAGTAATTACTTAAGGCTTTCCTTCACATCTCTCCTCACTTTTTTTTTTTTTTTATTATTACTGAAAAGCTTTTCAACATTAGCGCTCTCTTCCTGACAAATGAAATGAAATTTCATTAGGCGGGCCGCGCTAATGGCATGAAACTATCAGCTGCGCTACGCCCGGCCCCGGCAGATTAATCAAATAGTCAGCGTCCGTCCGGGGCGCCCATCGATCCCCGCGTCCGTGTTTGTCTTGGGCAAAGTCTCGCGTATTGATCTGCATATCTTCAACGTGTGCAGTCTATCACTAAACAATTATTCCAATGCGCCGTGCTCAAGTTCTCTCCAAAATGTCCCCCGATTCTCCATTGGTTTTGCGTGCCCAAAAATGTTCCTGGCCCATCTTGGCACGTTGTATTTGCAACAAACAAACATTTTTGTCATTTAGAATGTTTTTTAGCAAATGGAAGAAGTAATCATTTTCCACAAATCATCTTTAATCTTACTTGTCCCTTCACAAAGTTTCAATCGACTTGTTTTGTTGACGTTGACCGATCGTTTTGTTGGCGTTCCTTTTAGCGCGGCTCCATCTAGCGGATACAAAACGCAAGCCCGGCCACGACTGTAGCTTCTATTCCGTGCGCCTCATTATGCAGTGCGCCCTATAGTTGAAAACATTTTGAAAATAGGCCAGTCATTGAATATTATACTGCGGGAAATGACCAGCGGATCGTTAAAACGATCAGCAACTTTGACTGATTATTTTAGGCCGACGCTTCCACGGCCACGAAGGGGGGGGCCCGTCCCAATTCGAAGAAAATGCGGGGACAGCCTACGAATGTTTCTTTTTGTAAAGTCGTCGCTTTCGTCACAAGCCGGCATTAGCTATCACATTTAACACCTTGGCTCCGGTCGACTTTGAGCCGCTCGACCTTTCGACCCCGGCGGGGGGGGTGGGCCGGGCACGCGAGACCCCGGCGGGACTTTCCGGTCCAACGGCGGCGCGGGAGCGGATGCGGATCTCAAGGTTGCACCTGAGTGTTCAAGGGCAGGTCCAAGTGTAATCGGCACTTAGATCATAGATTAATCTTATTTGCTATCTATTAGGCCGGATTCTTGCTTCCCCGGCTTCCCCCGCCGGCCCCCCTCCCCCGGCCGGGATTAGCGCCATACTTTAAGATAATGGATTCTTACGGAAGAGGGGGTCAAGAAGCCGCCTTGTTTCCCGAGCCGGGGCTAATATGATTAATCTAAAAGCCACTCTTTGAAAAGAGGTGCCACCTCGGGCGGCCCCTAATTGGCAAAGAAAAGGTGAGCGGCCAGAACGCCGCGCTCCCATTGGCTCCTCCGCCGCGGAGGTGAGAGGAAATGCAATTTGTGTCATTCCCTTGTTTTCCATCCAAACGAATGGGCCGCGCCGCGCAGACGGCCTTTATTCGATATATTAGGGCTAATCCGATCGTCCAAATCGTTCAACCTTTCGGTTCTCGCGTGCATGGCTTCGCTATATGTAATGCCCTACATTCATGTTAATCGTCGCAGACCTCGCGGATAATTGACATTTCCCTCAATTTGAAGGAAAAGGGACAGACTTAAAAGAGGTGGAAAATGGTGCGGGTTAACATTTGGAAAGATCTGGAATGTCGCGTAATTGTCCATCAACACAAAAGGTTACATTGAGAGATTTATTGATTTCCCTAAGTAGCTCATTCCCATTCCAAATCTTGCCCTTGTTTGGATTTCTGCGCTCCGCCACGCGCCCCGCAGATAAACGGCAGATCCACTCTGATAAAATATATCCAAATGTGGCAGCCCCGGCCGATAACCTCCCCGAGGCGCCCGGCTTATCTCTGCCGCTCATCGCGACTGAATATTTATCGCAAACAACAGCCGCGCGTTCATACAGATTATGTACAAGTTGCGCGTCTTGTTTACCCCCCCGCCCCCGCGACCGACCGCAACCTCGAGTACTGCGTCAAGGAGTATGCCGTTTAATTCCCCGGATATGGGACGCGCCCTTAAATTTAGGGCCGCATCCTGCTATTTCCCATCTTACCTTGTATAAGACGCACCTTGGCGACAATGTCAAAACTATGGCAAAAGTGAATAAATGCCATCTTGGTAAATCCTTCATATTTTCTTTTGTTCATACCCGTAGGTTATACACCGTATCCGCCCAAATATAAGACACATCCGCCTACAGGACGCACGAATTTGGGGTCAAATTCTGATCATTTCTGTTACCGTGTACAAGACGTGAAGTTTGGCGACAATGTCAAAACTGGAGCAAAACAGGAAAAATCTCGGCTTTCATATTTTCTTGTGTAAGTTACACACCGTAATTCACCAAGTTCAAGACGCACCTGGATATAGAACGCACCCTTCATTTTAAGGTCAAACTCTTTTCGTCGTTGCGGTGTAAAAGGCGCACCAACACTTGTCGAAACTAATACAAAGCAGAACAACTCTCATTTCCCCTAAACTTTCCATATTTTCGTGTGTTCATATCTGTGAATTATATATTTGTCGCAGGTTAAGTTAAGTGTGTTTTAGATTTGCCACATATTGAGCAGACAGTAAACACCTCGCCAGCGAAAGGTTCAATGCGCTCGTAGCGGTTATTTTTCCTCTTCCTCGCGACGCAGCTCGAGTTCATTTTGCCCTAAACGCCCAAACTCGGGCACGGGCGTGATAAGAAGTACCGATTGCATCGATACTCGGAATCAGTAATGATAATAATGACACAAAATTGGAGTGCTGCTATCGGGGGGCGAAAAGCGTTCTGGAGCATTCCCAGTCGGAGACGACGTCGGGCGAAGCGACGCTGCCGGGGCGCCGACGTGAAACGTGACTGACTGGGATTGAAAAGCGCCTGACCCAGCTCGCTCACCTCTCGGCGCCCATTTAGCTCTTCAAAAATGGCATTTCAATTAGGTGGCCGGCGTCTGGCGCACCTGCGTGTTTCCCGGGCAAAAGGCTGCGTCACCTTTTGCGAGCGGAGATTGAAGCCTCATTTCCATGCTCGCCTGATAGCGCGCCGCTACTGTGCTCATTAAAAGCTGTCAGTCACCCGCCGCGCTTTTGTTTACACCATTTGTCAACGTCAGCGCCGTGGTGCCAATGGCCGCCACTCGCAATCCCAATTAAGAGGCGGCTTTAAATTAATCTTGAAGACGTATCAATAGGCTATCGATTGTTTCCAAAAGTCCTGCGATCGGACAATCTAGCCCGCGGACGCCGCTGACCCCTGAACAAGTCCTTTGAAGAAGAAGGCGTTATTACAAGTAGGAATCCCGGTATTGCCTGGTAAAAGCTTTCTTTTTCTTCCAAGTTGTAGACTCGTCACCTGTCCCGTGACCGGACCTTTCCCCCTTCCCAAAGACGTCTGTCCCTCACTCATTTGACTTTTTTTGTGCGTGAAGTGACCGGAACGAATCCAAGAGGATCCGGCCACGTTTCAAAACAAAAGGTTTCTCAAAATAAAATAGCTTTCAGATTGGGATAATACGCGAAATTTCGGCCCCGTACTAGTCGATACCCGGACCGGCACGGCCGACATAGAGAACCGTAACGGCGAAGATCACGTTTGCCTTGAGTTTCCCTCGACTCGCAGGAAAAACGGCGGCTTCCGGTTGGCTCCTGTCCAAAAGGCAGAGTAAAAGAGTTGCAAAGTTTTCGGCGAAGATGCTGCATCCAGCGCTTTTCCTCCCGCCGTCCGATTCAGCGCCATATAAGCTTTATATTTTGTGCTGCATAATCACTGCATGAAAATGGAGTCGCAAATGCTAATGTCTCTAATTGGAGCGCTAATAGAGAGCGTTCTCCCCGGCTCCCGGCTTTCGGGGGGTCTGTGTAATCAGTGTCGACAGTCGTTAAGGGAATGGAGAGGCAACTAGGAATGTCAGGAGAGGGCCCGGGCGGTTCCGGCTGACACTACCCCAATCTTGCGGCACCCATTAAATGGCACTTTCAACACATTACCAACCATAACATCCTTGAATATCACTGATTTTATTTGCAGTATCAAACATTTCATTTCACGCGCCATTAATGGGGAAGTGCTGAGCTTCTAATGCTGCCAAACATTTAGTAACTACCTGGACTCGCAGAACCAATTAACTCCAGCGACAACATGGCCAATTAAACACACAAATAGGTGAGTCCGGCTTTGGTTACTGCCCTAGTAATTTACTTTTGAATAAACCCCGCCGCAAAAAAAGAAAAAAACAAAAACATTGCAAAATGCGCTCACGGAATTGGCCTGTGAAGTGAGTCGAGGAAGCCGAATGGAGAGCGAGGCCGGCGGAGAATATACACGCTGGCGTGACGAGCGCTACAAAAGAAAGCTTGTAAATGAGCTAAAACGGAGCAGCAAATTTCACCTGTTGTTATCCCACTTGCTATCTATTGCGAGTTTACGTCTCTTCTTTTTCTTGATTATCGTGTTTTCTGCACAATAAGGTGCACCGAAAAGCCTTAATTTTTTGAAAAAGCTGATCACGCGCCTTATAGTTCGGTGGATGGGGAATGAAGTGATAAAGTAAGCCTTACCTGTTTTGAATTTATCGCCCTATACATTGCAAATTTACGTCTCTTATTTTTTGATTATTTTTCTTCCTAATGAGGACCAGACCAAAAAAAAAAAACATCAATTAACTAGTCCAAACAAACACTAAAAACAGAAACTAACTAATCTACTAAAAAATGAATAAATAAATAAAAAAATAATCCCTGTGATAAACGAGCAAACACTGTCGATTTTTGACCAAGCGAAAGCCTTTTAAATCCGCTCAGCATTGTGCGCTACAAAATGTAATTTCAGCAAATGGCGAGGACCGTTAAAATGTGGATAACGGACCAGAAATGGCCCTCGCGCCCTAATTTGGACACCGTTGCTCTACTATTTGGATTTGTCCTTACGGTCTTTTTTTTTTCGGCGGGTTTACCGCTCTATTTTCTTGATTATTTCATACTACTACCGTGCTTGATTGGCTTAATATTAAGAGGAGGGACGGCCACACAAGTATTTTACATGATGAAAAATCCGGTCCATGGCACTGAAAAGACGCGGACGGCGGGCCGCAAAAGGCCCCCGGGCCCGAGGTTGGACACGGTGGCTGTACGTCCTCATTCCTTTGTCTGCGGAACTCGTAGCTTCATTGCGGAGGTAGCCAAAGGGCAGCTAAGTCGCATTTGACTGGTGTCTTCTCTCATCCTGCAGGACAGCAGATACAAATCAAGTTCCTTTGACCCCATTGTCCTCGCCACACTTGGACTCCCCCGAAGGCAATACGCCGCTACGGGATCCTTTCTTCCCTTTTTTTTTTCTTTCCTAAGCAATTTCCTTGGCTAAAACAGCTAATGTCTTGATTCCGAATGGCGCCGACTTCAAAGTCGTCGTTTCGGTCAAAACCAAAACACAAAAACGAGATGTCCGCTCGATGCTTCGCTTCCTTCTCCGTTTTAATGAAGTGAAAACTCCGCTCCCGATCCCCGCGCAATTTCAAATCGATGAACAATCTTCTTTGCGGGAGAGAATTAGCGGCGGGGGCGGACCCCCCCCGGCGGCTCATCCTCTGCGGCCAACCGCGCCCGTCTTGTCGTCCTGACCTTTCTTCCGTCGGAATGAAATCCGAGTCGGCTTGAAAATAAACAAGGCCGTTTCCCGGGCCCGTTAGCCCGCAGACGCCGCTGACCCCTGAACTTAATTTTCTATCCAAACATATATTCATAGGTGGCACCTTCCTCTACCCGAGATGGAAAGTGTCACAGGTGTTGAAGTCTGATTAAAAATATGATAATGTCCGTGTCCTGGCCCGCAACTATTTTCGCCATGAATAGGATTAAACGCAATATATAGCATATTTGATGCGCCGCCTCGTGTTGTTTGGATTATATTAGCCGCCATTTTACCATTTTTACACTCCTCCGGTCATTTAACAAGCGTTCCTTTGACTGTCGAACGGGACGCTTTAATGGGTCCTTTACCGGCGTTATTGGCTGGTAATGTCATCAGTGTTGACACGGACTTGTGAAAATGGCAAGCAATGCCGTTTTCAATCGACCGAATAATCATATGTATGACTTTTACGTACCGCGCTCGCTAGCGGTGCTCGGAATACATAGAGGGGAGATTTGAAAACTTTGAATTGAATGGTTTTCAAATTTCGGGCAAATTGATTGGAATGGGAAATTGTTAGCTTGTTAGATTCGGCCGCCGAAATACAAGATGTTCCACGAACAGGCTTTGTGCTGGTTAAGATGGTACTTGGCTGGAAAAAAAATGTTGACATTGTGAGATAGATAACCGTCTGGATGGCTAACGAGAAAATATGGAACTGGCAACAAGCGAGCTAGCAATATAGCTAGATCACTAGCGTGCAAGCTGAATAACTAGCTTGCAAGTTGAATAGCTAGCTAGCTTGCAGTCGAAATATCTAATAGCTAAATAGATAGCTAGATTGATCTATCGATAGCTATCCAGATAATTAGCTAGCAAGTAAAATAGCTAGACTGCACTCTCAATAACTAGCTTGCACGCTAAATAGTTAGCTACCTTGCGCTCTTAATGTCTAGCTAAATAGATAGCTAGGTAGATGTATTGATAGATGTCGAGATAACCAGCGAGCAAGCCATTCAGCTCGATCAGTCGAGTGCAAGCTGAGTAAGCGGCTTGCAAGCTAGTTAGCTAGCTTGCGCTCTTATACATAGCTGACTAGCAGAAACCATTTTTAATGAAATTGAATCGATTGATTTTGAATGGAAATTTGTGCAGAAGTGAATCGGAGACCCCAAAATCGGAATCGAACGGTGACACAGCCCAAGATTCCCACCCCTAACAACCCCTAACTAAAAGACATTTGTTTCGGGGATATTCAGATCACATCAGAACGCGTCAGATCGACCGGCCGTATTTGGAATCAAACGGACGCGAACGCTAAGTGATTCACGTTCCCCCAGAGCCATTATATTTGGGACGCGCCACCTGTTTCTTGTCGGCGAGACAAAGAGTAGGGACCTGCGCACCCCCTAGCAGCGTCCTTATCAGCACCTTGCCCGCAAAGGGTTAATTCAATCATGTCAGGCTTCCTCGCTCCGTTCCTCGCCTCCGCCATCATACTCCAGGCCCATTGGAGCATTTCCTCATTGATGGCACCTTTGGCTTCACAATAGAAGCTAATTTGTTCGAATCTTTCACAGGTCAGGGGCTGCTTCAAGGCGAACGGACCGCCTCGGGGAAAAAAAAAAAAAAAAAAAAAAAAATCCAGCCGCCCGGGCCAAATGAAATGCCCGCCGGTTTTATGGCCGCAGACGTACCGCACTGCATAAATATCCATTTGTTTGACTTCATTTGGGTCGGCGGGATCCGGCCGCGCCATCCCGCTTAACGTAGCTTAATAGATTGATTCCACCGACATGGCTCGTAACGAACGCTAAATTGTTTTATCTCTTAAGTCTTATTTGCTCGGCCGGGAAAACATACGAGGTAATATGGCGCTAGCTAAATGGAGCGTATAATAGATCTCTCCCTAAGGCATAAGGATAGCTCGATGGCGCGCCTATGATTAATGAAAATCATAATGCTCTTGAAATAGACATTTTTCTCCCGTTTTGGCACTTTTGGCCCTTCCCACCAACGCTCGTTCCGATCGCTCGTGCGCGACGTGATGGATTCTCAGCGTTTGGAGTTCCGGACGCCGGACTCGACTCACTTGGCGGCGGCAAGTATGCTAACAGGGCCGCTAACTTGCTACGCGGCATATAATCGCTACAAAACATGATACCGTGTACTGATATCACTCTGCGACATTTTTAGTTTGTACTTCTATTGAGCTCTCGTCGATACCATTTTTGGATGAGTGTGATCATCAAGTAACGTCATGGCATCACCTCACGTTTCGCGAGAATTGGGATGAAAATGCGCTGACCAAGTAAAACAGTGGATGAAGGCAATTCAGTGGGTACAAGAGATTTGAACAGGTTTTCTACCGCAAACTGAATGCTTTTCAACCCCTTTTTTATCCAATCCTTTTGATCGTTACATCGAAGGTATTTCGTATTCAAGGGAAAGCGTTGAAAGAAGGCGCTAGGTAGCTGAACATGGTGACATGTCAAAGTTCAACGTGACACGACCGCTTAGTTATCGCACTACAAGGAATGTGCCAGAATGTATTCCTCCACAAGGGTAAATGAACAGTGCAGATTTCTTTCCAAATGACCATATTTTCCACACTATAATGCACAGCGGATTAAAAGGCGCACCTTCAATGAATGGCCCATTTTAAAACGGTTTTCATATACTGTATCAAGTGTACAGCATTACAAGGTGCATAGAATAGATGCCACAGTAGTCACAAGTCATGCATCCACTAGACGGAGCTGCGCCAAAATGTCAACAAAACAATCAGATAAACTCAAACTTTTCAGTCAGAAATGAAGAATAGAGATGATTTGTGGAAGGTATCTGAAGAATGGAGAAAAAATACCTTTTGATCTATCTATCTCTCTATCTATCTATCTATCTATCGATCCATCCATCCGTCCGTCCGTCCGTCCATCCATCCATCCATCCATCCATCCATCCATCCATCACGCTTGAAAATAAGGGGGATTTATTACGTCTTTTTTCATTTCGGTTAAACGAGGAAAACATTGTATAAATAGTTTGAGTTCAAGTACTTCCATCGAGTACTCGCCAATAGCATTTCATAAGAAACAATGGTCCATTCCTGCTATCGGTCCAGCCCGCTCGAATGTCCAGACGGCAAATGAAAACATTAGCCGATCAGCTCCACTCCGCTTCTTGATGTTCCGTATCACGATATTATTATTGGCAGCATTTGGGGACTTAGCCGGCGTTTCCCACAGCCCGTGTTTTCTCCCGCCCCAAGAAAGTTGCCTCCGAAGAAAAGTGAACTTGGGCGCAGAGCGTGCAGGTAAAGTGTCGCGTGCGCCGAAAAGGCATTCATTCCAGCGTGAAGTGGCTCCTCCCCTTCCGTCATCGGAAGGCTTCCTCCCAGCCAATCGATGACTTTTAATTCCGTACTATTGATATGCTTGGAGAATGCGGCAATTGAAGCGCGCTTGCGCGGACGAAGAGTAATTGGGGCCTGACCCTTGCGAGCATCTCCACCAGCGGCGGGGTGGGGGGGTGGGGGGTGTGTGTCCGCTCACTTTGTCGACACTCACTTGTGGCAAGGTGATAAATTACAGTTCTTAACTACCATTGATTACCCGGCGTTTCTCCAGCTCTGGTGACAACTGTTCAGTCACTCCGAATGGCTTTTAATGGCACATTAGAGAGAAGAAGGTGTACGGTTTCCCCAACATTGATTCCGCTCGCTTGTTGCCCTAATAAAGACAAACTGACGCGCGCTCCTCTCTGGGAATATCCAGCTACAGACATCCGACCCAAATTTTTTTCGCCGAGTAATACGTCACGGACGCGAAAACTCCCGACGGCCGCCACGGTGCCAAGGCCGTATTGTTCATCCTTAACCTTGAGATGTTTGGGAATGCGCCTTTTGGTGCTCTTCTTAGGACGAGGGCGGACACTGTTACTCGCCGGTTATACCCTTGGGCTTGCTTCTTAGCGTTTACAGGTGACGCTAATATATATATATATATATATATATATATATATATATATATATATATATATATATATATATATATATATAATTATTTTTAATCCCTCACTTTTTCGCAATGAATGGAAACGGACCCCTGGCAAAAAGTGCAGTCTTGCATACACACAATTCTATCAAATGCTTCCCGTTTTTTTTTTTTTTCTCCCTTCGGCCAGCTCTATTTTCGGTTCTCTCTTAAATCGGGCTGTTCTTTTTGTGCGCGCGAAGGCCGGCGCCCAACACAGCAAGTTCACGCCGGCCGGCCGGCCCGGAACAAATAGCCCGGCCGCTATTTGAACTGCGGCAGCGCAATAAGCGGAGCAAAACGGGCAGCGCGCGGGCTGGCTTCGCAGGGCGCACCTGCTCTTTTGGATCTGGCTGATTTATGTTGGCGCGGCAAAGGCACCGGGGTCCAGGTGACCATAGATCAATTGCGCCATAACTCACGTCACTGCTTTGCTTTCATTGAAAAATGGATGATTGACAGCATTTGATTTAGCAATTATCCAGTTGAGCATCCCGCCGCCATATTCTTAACGCTCATAAAGCCCCTTCGTGTTGCGTTATCGATGCGAAGACACATTTTGGAAGAAATCCGAGGGCGGAACTTAGTCCATTTTGTTAGAAAGGTCCACTACTTACTTTGAGAGTTTGTTCAGCTTCAACATGGCTGTTTTGTTCCTCTTCTCGACGTTCCGAAGCGCTTCGTTTTGCCTTTTTTCTTTCTGCCTCATTGTTACAGGATTGCGCGGTACACATATGTTGAACCGCAGTCCTCGAGGATCGGTATCCTGCATGTTTTAGAACCGTCCCTCTCAAACACACCTGATTCAGAGGGAAAGGATCGTTTTTGAGCTCTTGCAGAGTTTGCTAATAAGCTAATTATTTCAGTCAGCTGTGTTGATGTTAGAAAACCGTAAAACATGCAGGATAGTGGAGTCCAACACCTATTGTGTAGTATTTGACTTTTTGTCACTGAAAAAAAAAATGCAGAGTTGATGTTGTTTCTAGCCAAAAGATAAGACTTTTTGGAGGCATTATCTTTTACGAGATCTTGTGGACGAAATCTCGCGGCAACGAGATCTTAGGTAAAACAACACAACGCGACCGGCGAAATCAAAACATTATAAGGCCGACAATGTTGTCAAATGTTCGTAAGTGGGCAGGTTTAGCTGAATAAAAGAGTCAACGGACGACGATTCATATTTTGATGTCAAAAAATGGATGCACGTTGATTTGAAATTTGAAATTTTTCTTCTGTTTGATATTCTTTGCACTTCACTGTACTCCTTGAAAAGAAGTTGGACAACAACATATTTTTATCGGCGCAGTCACTGGATATTTGTGGTTTATTCTTAGTCAAAAATGTTTTTGGTTTTAGTTTTTTCTCTTTTTATGATGCGTTCTAGACAAAATATGTTCAAACGAAACTAGAAAAGAAACAAAAATCATAGAAAAACGTCCATTCGTCCAAGGGTGCCGTTTCTCGTAAGCATTGGCTGCTTTTTCTTCCGCAATATTACTTGTAATTGATTTGGAAGCAATGAGCAACGTTTTGTGTTTTTTTTGAGGGTTGTAGGGGAAATTCATCCCGACCGCCCGCGAAACGTGAGCCGCACATGGGGCAAACAAAATAAGCTTATCTGCTTTTATATAAATATCTCGGCAGCTGAGGTCCACGCACAAGCGCTTGTTGAGTTAACGGGCGTGATGGCTTGCGACTTCCTGTCGGTCTTGTGAACTCGCCGGATCCCCCGGGACCGACGCGGCCCGGGTTCGGCTCAAGCAAAACAAGACGGCCGGTCTTTGGCTTATTACGGGATCAGCGGAGTTTACAGGAAACGATCGCGCTCAACGCTCACGTATTTCATTTCGGATTCAAGCGCGGCCTCGCTGTCCGCTTCCAAGCGAGCTGCTTTGTTTCAGAAGCCGTAAAAAGCTTTTACGGCGTGGAAGCGCTCCCACGCTTCAATCTCCTGCATGTATCGTGTTAATTAGGACCTTTTGGGTAGTGTAGTGAAGCACATTCGGATTTAAATGATTGTAACTTGAATGCAGACTTGTTGCCGGTCAAATGGAGACAAGTGGAAAAAAATATCAGTCGACTAATTCAACTTTTAAAATGGTAAAATTCTCACTTTTATCACGAGTCTAAGTCAGTAAAAGAAGAGGTCTGGTTTAGTGCCTCCCCCATAAAAAAAGTAAAAAGTACGTTGAGGGTAAGTTCTTTAACATTTTATTCAGCACAATAAATTTGACGGTATTTTACATACATACATACATATATACATATATTAGTGCAGTCCAGCTATTCATTTATGAACTAAATCATAATATTATTCACCATTAATTGCATTCCCAACATCTGTTTTCAAGGAATTTATATTTACGCGGGTAAAACAGCGCAATCGACAGAAAATCACCAATTCAAAAAAAGTATCGCTTCGATTGTTCGCGCGCGCTAGGAAGAAGAAAAAGGAAGAAGAAAGGAAGGTTGATCGGTTGACGTCCACTTGACTCGTCGTCGGCAGGCAAAGCAAACATTTGTGATGGTGTTTGAATAGGCAAGGAAAGCGTTTTTGACATTTGTGTCAGCGCGTGACCCGCCCCTCATCCAGCTGACCCGCTCCGTCAACAAAATGTCAGCGGGGACAAATCAAAAAACAAAAGCCGGCGGCCCGGATTTCAATCCGGACAATCCCATAATGGCGGCGGGTGGGGCCGCCTGGAAGATGCCGTCGGAGCGGCGGCCATTGTGCCGGGGCCCGGTGTCAAAATGCCCGCGAGGTCGGGGCTTTTGCCCCCGGAGCCCCGAGCCTCGCGCTTGTGTTCCCCGGGTCGGCCAAAGTCACATTCCGGGATCTTGCCCCGGGCTCGGCCCGGCAAGATGTTCAAAGGGCCTTTTGCCCTTCATTTTCCGGAGAAAAAAGGCCGTCTTATTTATTGTAGTTGATCATTTTTGCTGCAGTTAACGTCCAAAATTCCAAAATCATTTATCGAATTCATCGACAAACTTGAAGAAAACTCTCATCGCTATGTTACTGTTTATAGGACGCACCCATACTTTTGGCTTGGATTTTTGGCAAAAAATCAGTATCTTATAATTGGGGGACTACTGTCATTCATTTTTGTTACCGCAGTTTACAGGGTTGAGCTACGCCAGAAAATCAACGACGAATCAAATCCATCGATTAAGAATTGATAAACTTAAAAAGGTTCTAATCTTTGAAGTTACCCTTTTCAGGACGCAACCATACTTCTGCCCTGGATTTTGGGGGGAAAAAAGGTGCGTCGTATGTGGGGAATTACGCTGCATATTCTCCAGAAAGACGCGGGCGGCGCTACAGAGCCGCATGGCCCGTCCCTGATCTTGCATAATGTCGCCGTTCTTCTGAAGGTTCTTGATTTTTTTTCAAGGCCTTTTTTTGCCGCCTTTGTGGATATCCCAAATCCCCCTCCAGCCTGAGCCCGTTCTTAACCCGACCCGTCAATACCCCAACTCCTCCGTTCCTTTTTAATTCTCACTTTGTCGGCTTTCGCTCCAACCCGTGTTTCCTCCTCACTTTCACCCGCGCTCGTCCCTGGGAAATGCCGATTTTTTTATTTTTTTTTTTCCCCCTGACAAGTTCCTGCTGAAGCAAAGCCTCTGGAGATCATCAGCAGAGCTCTGCCAAAAAAGACACAAAAAAATGTGTGGGAATGTCTGGATGGGAAGGAAAAAGCGCCGCTTTTAATTGTTTTTCTGTGTTTCCATTCTTCTTCTCCCGCAGCAAAAAAAGTGCTTATTACTTTTTATTTTTCCTGAGACTGAGTGCTGGTACAGGATGCCGTTAGAAGGCAACTCCTGCGCTTAATGCTTTGGAAATGTTCTCCATATGCTGCAAATGACCAATTCCCATTCTCTGTTGTGTGATACAAATCTTTTTTTTTTTTTTTTGTACCGGTGATTACACACCGGTTAACCTGCACACGCAGCTGGAACAACAAGTGCTCCGGCTTGACATTAATTAAGAGCTCGCTCGCCTTTCTAACTGCAGCGCTGAGGTTCACCGTTTGAAAGTGCCACAAAAAGTTCAACAGGCTTAAAATTGGACGCAATGGCCCCATGTAAAAATCTTTTTTTGGGCACTATGCGAAACTCAGATTAGCTGTACAATGACAATAATGGCAAAGAAAAATGTATACAGGAATTCCCCGATATATAAGACGCACCCGTGTATAAGACGCGTCTGTATAAGAAGTGTCTTTCGACTTTCCTCCATTGCGAGCGGTCAGTGAACACCGCGCCAGCGTAACCTCGAATACCATCGATCGAAGCGCTTGTTTTTCCCTTTACATAAAATGTAACAGAAAAGTACATTATTACAAGTAATGCGCATCCGTGCCTCAAAGCTCACATTTTGAAGTTTCCGTTTATACGCCGCACTTTCGGCTTTGATTTTTGGGCGAAAAAAAAGAGCGTCGTACATTTGGGGGATTACGGTAGCTAAGCAAGACCCGGGGAAAACAAATCGGAACGACGCGATCCGCCAAAACATATCAATGGCACCCAAACGAGCTGTCCGCGGGGCCGTTCGTCCTGACAGTCAGCGGTGAAAAATGTGAGGAAAGGCCGTTTCCCGCTTTGCTCACGCGGAGCATTTGATTCATATAAGGAGGGGCGTACTTGAATCCGCGCGCAAGGCTTTGGACCCCGGCCACATCATTATTGCCTAATAGCCGTGTTCAAAAAGTACGGCCCATTGTGTTCGGTATGAGTGGGGGGGCGCTCCGAATCACATCCAGCTAAACAAACCAGCGGGCCGGCTTCCTGTGGAGCGGCCATTCAAGTCGCGGGCGCTAGTTAAGACCTCCGCGGCCCGCCGCCGTCCACATGCGGTCCCCCCCGAAGACCCCCATCCCCGAAAGCGCTTGGCTTCAAACATCCTCGCCGCCTTTGTTTACATCAGCCAGTTGTTATCTTTAGAATAAATGTGTGCAATCAGCCCCCTGATGTGATGCGGTAATAGACGCACGCGGCAATCAGCGCAATTGCAATGCAAAGACAATAAAGTTACTAAATGAGCCAAAGTCTGCGCGCCCTGATTTTCTCCTGATTTATCAACATGTAATCACCTCCATTATTTGCCACCCTTGCATAAAAATCGGGACGAAAAGTCAAGACCGTATCAAGTGTTTTTGATGGCCTTTATTGAACGGGTTTCAGGTCGGATTGTGGCTACGTCTTAGTTATTCAAGGCGAGACAATATGGAAATAATCCAGAGTGGACACCCCGACTTTTGGACGTTTGACGGCCCCCCACTTTTACTTTGTTATGCTTATCTGCGGTACGAATCGCGGCTCATTGTGCGGAAACAATGGCCGCCCTTTTGCGTCCATCAAATCGCAACCGGGGCAACTGACACACAAATGCTTTCAAAGCGCACTGTTTCAATGAAGTACACCGAGAAAATATCAACAATGTCGTTTGCTAAAAAGAGCCGTTGCTGATATGACTTTGCTTCTACTCTACGCTTGAATGAAAGTTTGCAGAGGCGAGGAAAAGTGTGTTTTTCAGAATATACATTTGTGTTTTTCAGAAAACAAACACAAAAAATATATACAGTGTGTGTATGTATGTATGTATATGTGCTTCCTGTGTGATGTCATTGCTGATGTGCTAACATGGCGCGAACAATGCAAACGTCAGACGCGACGGCCCAAAGAAGTACGCTACATATGTGTTTTTATGTGAATATAAACAACGTTAGCCATAGCTAACGTCACGTTTATATTTGTTAGTTCTACGGTGTAAATTTGAGTGATGAAGAGTGCAGGATCGCATAAACATGGGTGCAAAAAACTCGTCTTGTTTGTGGGCAATCCGGTTTATTAGTAAATGCTAAAAATGCATCACGAACTGTAAGATCTAATCTAAACTAATTTTTAAGTTATCGTTTGTAGTACGCGCCCATAATTTTGGTATGGGTATCCGGTCAAAAAAAAAGTTTGTCTTATATTTGGGGAATTACGGTATTTCCGGCAGTGGTACGCAGCGTTCTTTTATGTTCCCCTAGGTAGCTTCAAAGGGTCACCGTTTTAATTTCGTTTTGGTTTTATTACACAGTTGTTATCATCTTTTAATACTCGTTGGTGCTGGCGAGTCCTTTCTTTTGGAACAAAGCCTCCATACATATTTTCTCAGGATGACCACTCAACCCAACTTTTGTAGCGTAATAACGTCCCCGGTGTACCGTCCCGCAAACAGTGGAGTAAATGCGCTATTAACATATTGAGCAAACAGAGAGCGGCCCCCCCAAAAAATCAACGACAAAGACACCCAGGAGTATCCGATTGCAGGAAATAGCTCGTCTCATTTTCTCTGTAACCGATTCCAGGAAAGGAGCTACATGAGAGAAAGGAGTCAAGCGCTGGGATTTAGACCACTGAACAAGATGGATTCTTCCAAATTCTAATTGGACGACCGTTGATTTAATTGGGATCCATTTGGCCGACAAAAGAAACGGGCCGGCGAGGCCCGCCTCTAGGGGCCCGGCGAACACCGCGCTCGGCGCCGGGGGACGGATCGCTTCCGAGGCCAAGCGTGGGAGCCGCCGCGAGGAAGGGGGCCGCCGGATTCATGGCCGCTTTCACGCCAGAAGCAGATGGGGGCCCGTTCGAAAGCCCAAACTGAACTCCCGACTCGTCTCCGTAACGCGTAACGCGACTCCCGTCTTGAGTTGAGCGGATACGGTTCAGCCAGGCTTGTGAACGGACTGCCGCTAGCGCCGCCCCGACAAATTGGCGGAATCGCGCAACGCAAAGATCGGAGCGCGCACCGCAAGATAATACTTATGACTCCAATTGATCGTAGGGGACGCTCCGTGGTCCCACGCGATCAACATTTTGACGATTATCCGCTTTGGCATTTTTAAAACTACGATGGCCGCTAATAAATCGTTTGAAACCACTTAAGGGAAGCATTTATTGACATTTTCTGTCAACTTTAGAACCGGTTCTGTTAATTTTGGGAACGCTCTCCAAAAAGCTGAACATTTTTTTTTCCCGTTCTTCAGATAGTACTTTCCTCGAATCATCTTTAGTCCCTGTAGCGCAGCTCCATCTAGTGGATGCATAACGCAACCCCAGCCACTACTGTAGCTTCTGTTAAGAATCCTTATAATCCGATGCGCCTAATAGTGTGGAAAATACAGTAGCTTGAAAATGCTTAGCAATTTTTTTCCTGTTCTTCAGCTAGTACTTTCAACAAATCAACTTTGGAACGTTGGAAAATACAGTAGCTTGAAAATGCTTAGCAATTTTTTTCCTGTTCTTCAGCTAGTACTTTCAACAAATCAACTTCATTTCTAATTGTCTACTAATACTGTTTGACTGACTTGATTTTGTTGACGTTCCCTTCAGCGCAGCTCCATCTAGGGGATTTGTAATGTAGCTTCTATTCTATGCTCCTTATAATTCAGTGGTATATATTTAAGCTTACATATCTTATAATACGTATGGAAAACACGGTATGTTTCTAAAACCTTCGTAACGCTTCCTAAGAGCCATGCACAATTTGAACTTTTTGAAATGTATTTCGTTGCTTTCGTAATTCTTCTTCAACCGAGCGAAAATACACATAACATGTATTTTTTTCATTTTTATCCAAATACCCGATTGTTGGAATTTTCAAAAGGATATTTGAAGGACTCAAACGCCAGACTTGTTGTACAGTTCACCTCGCTGGCATTAACTCTAGTTGAAGGTCAGATCATAAATGCGCCTTAATTTTGGGGTTTAGTTCTCCAACAAGATGACAAACCCCGGCCTGCGGTGCGCCTGCGGAGTGCCGGCTTGTCCGCGGATGAAAAATGGAGCGAGCCGGGGCCAAACGCAGGTGTTGGAGGCTTTTTACCGTCCGCGCAGAGAGGAAGGCTAGCGCAGCCGGGTCACATGAGCCGGAGGGGGTTCGGGAGGCGGGGGCCGGACCTTCGCAAGGCCGCTTGGGGGGACTGGGGGCACCGCTTATCTCTTCCTACACTTTTACTTCTTTTTTATCCTCTGGCACAGTACTGCTTTCATTTCCCTTTCCGCTGTGTATTTCCTACCGAGCGCCAGCCATTGTCTTATCTGCTGACGTGCATTTTTCGAAGGCTGCCCCCCCCCCCCCCCCCCACACACACACACACACACACACCCACCCCACCCCCTCCACACACACTGAGCTGACTTGCAGGGGTGTCACACTTATTTTTCAGCTCTAGTTTCTGTCAGAAAGCCGGAATAATTTTGAAGTGCGTTTGTCACACACTTAACTAATTTTGAAATCAGCAAAACCTATTCAAAAGGGGAATTTAGGCACCAGAAAATAAATGTTTTTTTCCCTCCAAATTTGTAAAAGTTGAAAACAGCTCGCAAGTTCGGTATTATAGTATTCCAGAAACAAAATCATCTTTCAGATGATCAGAAAAATCATCTTTTCCACGGGCCACATGAAATGATGCGGCGGGCCGGATCTGGCCCCGGGGCCTACGGTTGGACACCCGCGCTTTAGAATTATACAAAGCAAGTAGCATGAGTAAAAACTTGATTTTTTTATCCAAGTGAGCATTTAGGTTTGCCTTTTTGACCTTGCGTTTTGAGAGCCATCTTGTAAGATCCAAAAATGTGTTTTGTTTCCCAAGTATTTTCAAATATTGAAAAGAACATGCAAATTCGGCATCCGAGCTTGAAAGTCTGACACCCGCGTCTTCAGTCCTTGAGAGACCAGTGGTCACTCTTCGGCATCTTACTTCCAAAATCTGATATATTTGTCGTGACCATCGAGTTAATGAAAATCTTGACTTTTGAGCGGCCCCCCAGCAGTGGAGTGCTAAGTGGGGCGCTTTTGAAATGGGCTTGCCCTCACCTTGCCCGCCACTCGGAGAAGCAATCTGCGGGCGGGTCCCGCGTAAAGTCCGATGGAGAACGGGGCCCGTTCCCCATGTAAATGAAGAGATGCATATCGCCGCTAATCCATTGCTTTGTAGTCAGGGCCATAGCCAAAGTCTGTCTAATTTCCCCTCACACTCCCTTTTGCAGCCAGGAGCGTATCGATCGGCAGTAATTGAAGTGTACTTGATAATCCGTGAGGCAGGGGGCGTGGGGGGGCCCTCAACTCTCACATGGATGCACAGAGAATGGGGCTCAGGACCTGAGAAGGGGAGCGGAGAGGGTGCGCACTAATAATATGAACGGGTAAGCCCCCCCCCCCCCCCCCAACCCAGCGCCCCCCTCCCCCAGCGGCTTCTTCTCAGCTGATTAAACTCATTGAGGGGCAGACAAGTGGAACAAATAGATATAAAGGTTGGGCCTGGCAGCTTCCAGCCGTCGCCGTTTCTTCATTGAAACGGCCCGCCGGCGCATCTGCATGCTGAGCCGGGTGCTAACGTTTAGCGTTTCACTTTGCTCATTTCGAAAGTGGTTAGCGCGTCCGCTTTGCGCTTCTTAACGTCAGCTCGCATTTTTGCCTCCAAGAAATGAAAATGACCGTAGGTCCCCAAATATAAAACGCACCTGTGCATAGGACGCACCCCTAATTTTGGAGTCAAATTCTGCTATTTTCTATGTTAGCGTGTGTAAGACACACCAACACTTTGGCAACAATCTCAAAACTTTAGCGAAAGTGGATAATAGCCATCTTTGTAATTCCTTCATGTTCTCTTGTGTTCTCATCCGTAAGTTAGAAACGGTAATTCCCCAAATATAAGCCGTACCTGTGTATAGGATCAACCTTGATTTGGGGGTTCAATTCCGGTATTCACTACGTTACCGCGTAAAAGACGAATCAACATTCGGATTGAAAATAAAGTTTGCCTGACTTACCTGATTGTTTTGTTGACATTCCCTTTAGCAAAGCTCCATCTAGTGGATGCATACTGCAACCTCAGCCACTACTGTAGCTTCCATTCTATGCGCCTTATAATGCGTTGCACCTTGTATATGAAAATACTTTCAAACTATTCATTGAAGGTCCGCGTTATAAGCCAGTGTGCCTTATAGTGCGAAGAATACAATAGCTTGAAAATGGTTTGCGGTTTTTTTTTCTTGTTCTTCAGATTACTTTTTACTCTTTGTAGGATAGTCCTGTTCTACAGATTACTCTACAGAGTACTTCCCCAAATCGTTTTTATTCTTATTTCTCAAAAGTTTGCCTGACCTATCTGATTGTTTTGTTGACATTCTCTTTAACGCAGCTTCAATGTAGTTCACAGCCGCTTCTATTCTTTGCACCTCATTCTGCGGCGCGGCTTATAAATGAAGAAACTTTTAAAATGAGTCATTCATTGATGGCGCGCCTTATAATCCGGTGCACCTTATGATGCGAAAAATACGGTGGTTAAAACAAGACATTTGCAGCGGACTCATTCAACTGTGACTTATGCAAAACAAAAACCAAAAAACACTGGCAAAGCACAAATCAGAAGCCAGAAACAGGCAATGATAAGTTGCAAAGTGTCGCTTGTCGGCGAGCGTTCCACCAGGAAGGAGAAAAAAAAAAAAAAAAACAGAGGAAATAACCATAACTCCTTGCGCCCTGCGTGACCCCTTTTTTAAGTGGCCGGCGGGTAATTGCTGAGGCGGCGTCCCCACCCCGCCCGCCATCAGCCTTCCACGTCGTCTCGCGCTCCTTCCGTGTCATCTCTATTTATTATATTGCGCGCGGCGCCCGGGTTCCCGGTAATCAATTTCACAAGGATACAAGGCTGATACCGGGCCGACGTTAGCATTATGAGGCCGGCCCTCCCCTTTATCCGCTGCGCAATTGCCGGCTAGAGGTCACCGGCAGATAAACAGGGATGTAAGGCAACGCCCCCGCCCCTCTCACCTGACACCCCCCCTCGGGTGAACACAAAGGTTGAAAGGTGGCGGCGCCGGCAGGGGAGGGGCGCTACCCGGGACAAAACGCCCGGCCGGGGCGAGCTTGTTACGGCCGACCTTCAGAATTTCATCAGCGCCGCCTCCTGATGATTCGGAAGCGCCCGTCTGCTTTTCTCTCTTGAGTCAGCGTTTGTGCGCGAGGGGGGGGGGGGGTGGGGGGGCCACACCCCGCCGTTGATTATCTTCAAGCTCTCTTTACAGACCTTTATGGAGCAACCGCAGGTCCATCAATCATTTTCCCCGCCGTCGTCTTACCGCTAATATGATCACATCGCGCGTCAGACGCTTTACTCCAAAACTCAAGTCGTCATTTACCTGCAATAGAAAGCTAACGCTCTTTTATTATTGTTATTATTACGGTAATTATTTTTTTTCCTCTTAAAAAGTATAAATAAAGATGGACGTGTATTGGGGCTGCGTAATAATTCAAATATACAGTGTTCGCTCCTTTATCACAGTGGTTACGTTCCAAAAAATAGAATTAGACGGAACAGAATACCTTTATTGTCATTTTATAGCTGAGATTTTTGAGAAAAATAAAAGTGAGCGCGCTGCTCAGATCGGTGCATAAAAAAAGAGAATCGGAACCATAAATTGAAGAAATTGTGACGGCTTTTCCCCAAATCAGGCTGTGTGTTTGAAAGTGCTTACTAGTTTTTCTGTAATGGTCATCCACGGGTTGTTCTGTTCCGTAGTTAGGTCATGATGGCTCCCCTTTTCTTGAAGCTGCATGATTCATGTGGCTCCTCTTTTTACAGCCAACTTAATGATTCAAACAATTTTATACTGCTGAATAAATACTTTGTTGTACAAAAAGGGTAAATATGGGATAACTCAAGTACATGTGTTCTAACGGCTTGGAAAAGTTTTAATCTATTGATTATGCACAGCAGTCTTTTCATTATCCCAACATTTCAAGTTTCATGTCATTTATTGAAAAATATCAGCTCGTTTTTATGCTTTTATAAAATCATCTCGCTAGCCGGACCTTTGACGACCCTGGGCTAAGCTAACGCAAGGATGGACGGATCATCATTTTTCTATCATCATTGTCTCGTATCGCAATTCTATTTTTTTTTTTCACCCCGTGTTATTGGCCGCGGCGCTGCAAATGAGGCCGCCGCGAACGTGTTTTTTGCGTGTTTGTGGAGCTCATTTGCGGTCAGCGGACAAGGCAGAAATGTCATGCGCTTGCATCAGCTTTAGTAAACATTAATTACCAGTGGCTCTTTGTTTACTGGTTGCCGGCAGCTGCGCATATTTGCCCAGCGGATTGGCTGGCCGCGTACGCTATATTTTGCCCGTCTTATTGCGGCGTCGGAGTATTTGAAGAAAGCTCGGCGCTATTAATGGCGGAAATGCTTCAGTGCTTGCAGAAATGATGCGGGGTTCCTCGTGGACAAATCCTCACCTGCCGTTTTGTCGCGGACGCGCGCCCCCGCCCGACCGCTCGGCTGACCTTGTTCAGCCTTTCCAGGCCAAAGATTAGATGAGTATTTATTTATTTGCCCCTCCCCCGACATCCCCGGGCATGCGCAGGGCGACACGCGCCCCGTCATTAAAGCCCGGGCCGCTCCGTGGCTTTAGGATGCAACCATATGGCGCAGCTAGCCGAGCGTTGCGGGCAAGGCTTTGCCGCGCTCGTAATCTGATGAATCTTTCTGGGAAAAGAGGTTTTCTATGATGACATCACAACCGATCGTCTGTGCCGCAATCTGCCCGCGGTGTGTGTTTGTTTTCCTCTTTTGTATGTACCGTAATTCCCCAAATATAAGATGCGCTTTTTTCCTAAAATGAAGGCCAAAAACATGGGTGCGTCTTTAAACAGTAACTTAAAAAAATATTTTTCTAATTTGATTTTTTAACCCCAGGGGCAAATTTCGAACCAATGCGGGCTATTTGATGTTTTGATGAGTTATATTAAAGAAAAAGCATACAAAAATCACGAGAAGGCTGAAATAATGCATAGATTGTCAAAACACGATGACTTTCAATATTTCACGCTGCCGCCACTTCTAACGGGATGTACACCCTGCACATGCCAAATTCAGCCCATGTTGGGCTCATTTACTGCCATTTAAAACTGGAAATATTATCAATTTTGTATATATTGAAAACCCGATTTTTTTTATCATGCGTTTCCGACACCCAAAACCGCTGGGTGGTGCTAGCCGCCAACTTTTGCATTTGCAAGCCTTTCAATGACTTGGATGAGTGGCTTAGCCTGGCCTCCCATAATGCGAAACTCTTCAAAAGTCATAACACTCTAATTATAACATCATAAATATTAAGTATATAAATATAGAGCGTAGTTACTTATGCCATTATCGCATTTTTACAGTTTTTGTAAATAAAGAGGACATCAAACCATTTTCAGATTCTGATGAGTCCTCAGCACAGCACAGAACTCCAATAGCTTGGATTGTTTTACAAAAATGTTCTCCGCCACTCGAAGCATCGGTGAGATGAGTCCTTAACGCAATGTCACGTTCGTACGTGCGAGAAATATTTCGGCACGTATCTACTTGTGTGTCCCATAAATGTCAATAGCGTGAATACTTTAACGTGTGGGAGAGTATTTGATTAACGTGTGGGAGAGTATTTGATGTTGTTTCCAAACTTTTGACCGTGCCCTTGGAGTCGCTTCCTCCCAGGCCTTTTCCAAACATGAATCTGAGCGGCGATAACATCTCCAGAACATCCGCCGCGCCGATTCAAGCCTCAGGTCAGGGAATTGACGGCTTCTTTCGGAACAGCCGGCGCGAGCCTCTCGGAAAATGTGTGTGAGTTCGTGCGTGTGTGCGATATGCTCCGCTAGCTGCATACTAAGCGCGTTGCCGGACAACTGCTCACATCTTAACTACCGAACTGGCAACTATTGTTCGCGCCGACTCCATTGGCAACCTTTCATGTGGCGGCGAGGGGCAGCGGGACTGCTGTATTCTACAAGAAAATCATGGTATTAAACGATCAAAAAAAGACGTTACAACAGAGTTTGGAACGAAAGAGTATTTTTGGATGGTTTTAAGGTCATTCCAAGACCTTATTCAAGTTCATATTTGTTACAAGAGTCAGACCCATGAATCGCAATTAAACTTGAAACGTGATCCCCAAATAGAGGACGCGCCCGTATATAGGACGTGCCCTTAGTTTTAGGGTCAAAATCGGACACTTTCTTTCTTACCGTCTATAAGACTCACCAACAGTTTGGCAACAATGTAAAACCATTGTAAATTTTTCATATCTTCTTGTGTTCATATCCGGAAGTTAGATATGTGTCTTTCAGATTTCCAACATCGTAAATGGCCAGTGAACGCTGCGCCAGTGTAACAGCCCAAGCAGGTGTTTCAAAACTTGAGTTGCCTTTGAAAGGATTCATGCAAAAATCGGGGGAAGTGCATAATAAGACATGGGGTTTTCAATATGGCCAAAATTGACAAGCTTTCAGATTTTGATTGGCAGTAAATGAGCCCGACATGGGCTAAATTTGAAACCTATAGGGTGTACCTCTCAACCTTCCGTTTGCAAGCATTTAGAAGGGATGCCAGGGCAACATATTGATGTTTTGACAATCTATGCAGTATTTAAGCCTCCTTGTATTTTTTGTATTCTTTTCCTGTATATCACACATCAAAAACATCAAAAACCTGGGGTTAAGGACTTCACGGAGTGCGCAGTCTGCAAAAAAGCGGAACATCCCAAGTGTTAAAAATTGAAACCGCTTGATTTCCATGTTGCCACCGGAGTTGCAAGCGTGCTCTAATTGTAGTGTTTGGATACGGGAAGCGTGGCAATGAAGACGGCGCAGCCTCGAATGAGCACGCGAACGAACAAATGGACGCATTGTGCTGCCATGACAGTCTTGAAGGCTTCACGCCACTGAGATATCTTCATCGCGCCCCGTTTAAGCCGTCACACTCCAGCGGCGGCCGAAGCACGCCCACCCTCCATATCCGCTCCTTCCGTCCGATCCCACGATTGCACCTGATGTCCGGGCTGTAGCTGCAAGTACACCTTGGAAGCTGATGCTGTATAAAAACTGCTATTTGATAGGGAATTTTTGCGACCAACTTCTTACATTCCTCCGTGTGAAGTAGTGCTTACATTTACTTTAGAGTTTCTTGCCATTGTAAAACTGCGGTTGCACACACAAGTTTGTATAGCTCCAGATTACCTTACCTTTAACATGAAAAATAGCAGAATTTGACCCGAAGACGAAGGTTGCGTCCTATACGCGGGTGCGTCCTACATTTGGGTCATTACAGTTAACGGCCGATGTGCCAGATGTAAGATTTCATCATTTGTTATGCTTATATTTAACTGTGAGACGTTTAAAATACCTTTAAAACGTTGCCCAAAAAGGGCAGTGGTTTTTGTCTGTTTCGCCGTTTACAATACAGTCGAGCAACTTGTTTCTGATAAATTTGTCTCGAGGCAAAGCGCAGCAGATGAAGTGGGCTAATTGACGTGAAGTCGGCGCTTTTCACAGCCAGACGCCCATCTGTACAGTTCCAATGAATATGCGCGGGGTTAAGTGTGGTCCAACCTCGCCCATTAATAATCTTGTCACTATATCGCATGCCCCCCCCAAAACGGCGCAACTTCTGCCTTACCCCTTATCATATGAGTGAAACGATTGACCTTAATATTGTAAAGGTGAAATCTTTGAATGTGAAAAGTCAAATCTGTCAATGTAAACAAACGGAAAATGGGAAATTGTGGGAAAACGGTAAATATTCCGGATGCCAAAAATGCAAGCACCCCTCACACAAACAACTGGAAAAATATGAAATGAGAGCGACGCGAATCGGACAAACTGGAATCCGGTTGAAACGTGTCGAGCGAACAGGCAAAATACGATCATCTGTCGCCTTGGCGCAATAAGTGCTAGCGCAAGCTACGGCGCGCTGGCCCTGCGCCGCGCAGCCAGAAAACAAATAAAAAAGCACCTGGGTACGAGGACTGACACGAGGTAGCGTTTGCAATCGGGAGGTTTTGGTTTCAGGCTCTCCAGTCATCAATCATGCGGGGCCTATTCTGCTCTTTGACAGCTCACTACAAGGCTTGACATTTAACACTAGCGAGCCCGCGCCACCGCCGCGCACCCAAAAGAGATGGAATAGAAGCACGCATTTCCCCGCGTGGCTAAGTGGGCCGCGCTGAGGCAAAGCAGATACAAATTAATAATTGCCATCTGCAATACACTTCAGTGTGGAGAGCAATGGCTGCCACGCACCCCGTTTTGGCCTCGCGTTGACACGCACAAAAGAGCTAAATGAGAAAGTCAAGAGGCCTCTGGGCCTATTAGACTAAATGCTAGTGTGTGGTTTTTTTCCCTTTGCATGTCAGGATGGACTCTGTGAACTTTGCAAGAGGCCCGACTTGAACACAGCTCATGCACTTTTAGTGTTCATAACGCATTTTTTTTTTTATCTTAATGTTTCAATTAGTGGTGCGATAGCTCGGTGTGTGATGAGCGAGTCATGTCACAAAACTCGCATTTGAAATCGCGACATTGGCCTAGTGTAGGCCTGTAGCTAACAGATATTTTGGTACTCAAATACAAGTACAAATTATCGATTTGTTTTGTTATTAATTTTGTGGTTAACCACCAATTATGAAAACAAAAAAGCAAAACACATTTTCATTTAACCCTTACTGGGCACAGCGGCCGATTTCGGCCGATTGTCTGAACAGGCAAAAGCCACCTTCATTCGGCACACATTTTTCTAATTACGGCGTTATTTTCGATAAAAGAAGCTAGCAAGATGAACCACTGTCCGAGCCCGTCCTTGTTCACACTCAGGAATATTTTGAAATATTACGAAAAAGCTGATTCAATTAAGAGTGGCAAGGTACGGAGCTCAGAGAACACGAAAACGTATTTCATTTGACTCGTTTACTCATTGCCGTCTTTTGGCATATACTCAATTCTAATTATGGTGGAACACGGATGGTGCACAGCTTTGGCTATTTAATATCAAAAAGAAAATACAATAAAAATCATTATTTCATCAAATTGTAAGTCTCAATCTAAAGAGTGCAATCAACCTTTTCCCCAATGTTCTAGTCTTATTTTTGGAGCTGTGCATTTACAACCATTAAAAAGTCCGTTTTCCATACCTTGTGCGGTCTGCGGTTACGGCGGGAAGCATAATCTCACTCGCTTGAGAGCAAATGACAGCGCGGCATATGCATCTGACCCCCGGTGGCGGGCCACGCCCTCTCCCGCCTGCATTAATAAACGGGATAAACATAAAGCTAAATACCAGGCCATGATCCGTTAACTTTTATGAGCATCGGTGCCATGGTCTTATTATTCTTTTTTTTTTTTCTTTTCCCGGCTACGCTCGAGCTATTGGAATCATCGGCGAGGATATGAGCGCGTCCGGCCGCGCTCCTCTTTTCCGTCTTCCGCATAAATAATTGTCAGGGTTCCCACTTAGCGTTAGCGCGGAGCTCCACGGCCATGTCGCACACAATAATGTGTGATATGTACTTAAAGGGCCTTGGCAAGGGGGCAGCGCTGGGACTGTTCAAGCGGCGCCTACATAAATATACGGCGCGTGGAGCTTTAATTAAAGCCTGTCCTTTTAAAAGCAATTCAAAAAGATAAATGATGCATTAACTGTCGCAATAGAAGGTCGTCTAAATCATGTGTGCTAGCTTTTATCTTCGCTCGTCCGACACCTGCGCAGTCCGTAGCATTTAGCGCATTAAAATTCCGCTTTGACCAAGATAATAACGTTGACTTTTGAGAGAGATTCATATTGCAACGTGTTGATTATGCAGCTGCGGCGGGAAACTGCATTCAATCAAAGTGAGAGCCGTTACGCTCGTCTCGCCGTGATCGAAAGCAGCTCGCGCCACGATGCCGTACGAATCAACGCGACAAAACGCCTACCGTATTTTCCGCGCTTTATGTGCGAGGCGCACCTTCAATCAGTGGCCCGTTTTAAAAATATTTTCATGCAGAGGGCCCACCGCATTATAAGGCGCGTAGGACAGAAGCTACCGTAATGCCTGGGATTGCATCCACTCGATGGAGCGGCGCTAAAAGGAATGCCAACAAAACAATCAGATAAGTCCGTCAAAGCTTATTAATGGACAATCAGAAATGAAGATTGTTTGTGGAAAGTCCTTCCTGAAGAACAGGAAAAAATGGCTGACCGTTTTCAAGTTAGCGTATTTTCTGCAGCTGACAACCCAACGAAACAATCAGATAAGTCAGTCAAACTTGATTCATAGACAATCAGAGATGAAGAATAAAGATGATTTGTGGAAAGTACCGTCGGAATAATGGGAAAAAAAAATACCTCTTGATTGCACTGCCAAGATGAATCAAGTTAAAATGAATTTAACTAGGATTCAATTCAATATTAAACTTACATTTTTACGCGCCGTATAAGGTGCACGGGATTATAAGGTGCATCGAATACAAAATTTGTTTGGTATTTTAGCCAGAAACTTGAGATTGACACCTGCGCAATGGAAGAAGCTCCGTACACAAATGCAAAGTCCACGACAGCGACTCCGCAATAACCGAACGGCGATGTAGCGAGGGAACGCCGTAACAATTTCCTGGCGGCGATTTTCCTCCTTTCTGGTTATTGCGCTGTGATTTGTTTACCCAATCGCAAAGATCCATATTTCAGCGTCTGACATTTAAAAGGGTGGAACCGAAGGTCGTCAAGAGGTAGGGGATGCGGCCAGACGTCTGCGACTGTTTGTTTACCGTAGCGCTCCTCGCTGTCAGACTTCCTGACATTCTTGTACCTTATCTGCGCTATTCCCAACATCTGCGAAGCGGTGCCAGCGAGCGTGCGTGCGTGTGCGTGCGTGCGCGCGTGTGTGGGCTCGCCACCGGGCCGCCGTCCAAAAGAGTCAGCGCTTGTGCTTTTGAGGAGTCGGGGTCACGGGAGATTAACCCATGTGATCCGCCGGCGCTGGAAGAAATGCGAGCCAGCGCGGAGCAGAGGTGGCGCGGGGGGCAGCGCCGGCCCCGGCAGGTTGGGCCCCCGCTCCCTTATCTCGGGAGCGGCCCCCCCTCCCGACGCCGGCCACAAAACTCCCTCGGTCAAAGAGTGCTGAGAGCCGTGTAAAAAAGCTGTTTACAATTCAAGAAGGTCAAGGACTTGAGGACAGATAACTATTAACAGAAGAATGGCGCGGTTGCTCAAAGGACAGCGCCGGCGCGACCGCACAAATCATTTTAGCGGATTAGCTCGCTTTATCAATTTAACGCAATTATACTGACCGAAAACATTTGGGGAGGAATGCGCGCGCGCTCTCATTTCAGCAACAAAGTGCGCTCCTTCACGTATCATTTGATCTATTCACGTCCTGTACGAAAATATTAACTGGCTGATCTTTCCCTTGTTTTTTATTTTTCAAAGTCAAACACTCAGGGGTGCGCATCGCAGAAATGAATCACAAGCGAGCAGCGCTTGAGCGCTCCATATAGGCTGGCATGATAGACATCAACGACTCTACAAGGAGACAAGCAAACGTGTGTACGTGTTCAAGGTGGCAACAGCTATGAAATAAAAGTAAAACCATGTGAATCAATGGCTGCGTTCAAAAAGACTTTTTAAAAAGATAATTTAAAAATAATCACTTATGTTGCAAATATCCATCATCAATCTGCGTTCTATAAATATGTTGTTTTTTATTTTGCTTGATTTTTGCTGCTGTGGCTTATATATTGGTGCAGTTACTAAATACACAAAAAAATACATTGTATTGCTTCAAAATTGAAGGATATATAGCATATCAAAATTTCAAATAGGGTGTTATAAACATTTGAATTGCTAAAAAGTATGTTTGTAACCGAAACGCAGAGGAAAAATTTATCGAATTTACATGGCGATACATGGCAAAAATTAAAAACTTGCGTTTTTTGTGCTGTATGAGGCGTGCCATATTATAAGGCGCATTGTCAACTTTTGAGAAAATTGAAGGCTTTTTGGTTGCAAAAAATACAGTTCTGTAAAACCACCACAATAATCATTCTGTCCGTTGTTTCTGGCTCATCATTATTTAAAAATACACTCACACGTGAAGCCAGCTGGCAGAGGTGATAATCCGTCGCCCTTCGATTTTTTTCTTTTTTTGAATGCTCGATTACACACGGCCGAGTAAATAGGTGAGAAAAACACAGGCCGGTACTTTGGCCCGCCGACGCCCGGGGCAGCTGTGAGCCTGTCAGTCACACCGGCGAATAGTGTCACACTTCTTTGAGGTCCCGGCCTCCTTGAGGGACCCCTTGATCCCGCTATCTTGGACGGGCCTGTATCCGTGCAGAGTAGCGCCAGTGACAGGTGGCTCGCCGCTTTCCTGCGCCGGCCCCGTTCTCAGAAGGACACGGCGTTTCCGCTTAAAATTCTTCTCGGAGGAGACGGGAAGCAATTTTTCCACAATAAAAAAATAAAAAAAATCCCAGGTGGCGCGCTTCTGTCAAAACTACTCCGAGAATCAGGAATGACAGCGCACTTGGCACCTTCTTGAAACAGCCCGGTTGCTTTTTTCGGTCCGTCTAACGCCGATGAGCAATTGCTGATCTCGACCCTTGTGCGGTACGGTGGCGCCGTTCCCAAGAATTCAGGTTACAAAACGGCTCTTCGGTAAAAGATTGTTTCTGGTTGCCAAAGAAAATTCAGGATACGAAAGGCAAAATTGTTGTTGTATGATAATTGGGACAGGATACACCAGCTCTAGCTCAAACAAGACTGTCATGTTATACAGCGGTCCCCAACCGCCGGTCCGCGGCCCTGGTCTGGTCTACCTGGTAGCGGGCTGACAGAACCGTCTCCGTTTTATGAATGATCCCGGTCTGGAAGCTATTTAATTATGAAAAACCTTTCATTTTGAAAACAGAACAGATTCTCTGGAATTCATTTCGCTCACTGGCCAAACTATTACTCACTCAAAGTCAAATGAGTGAGAAACAGACATTTTGGGGAAGGGAAAAGGGCGGGTTACGAGACAGGTGACGAGCCTACGTCTTGGAAGAAAAACAGAGCTTTCAACAGGCAATACCGGGTGTCATAATTAAAAGAATTACTTCTCATGCTAAGGACTTTGAGCGCTACTTAGTCCAAAAAGGACCCATAAAGTGACAAGGAACGTATTCTCTACCTTTTTGTGACCGACACAGATGAGCCAAATGGCGGCAGCCTCAAATGTATCTTTGAGTCTTCTGACGTCCTCCCCTGGTCCACAGAATCTCAAACGGTGATATAAGCTAGGGGACCCCTGCCGTAGCTGGGCGATATGGACAAAAATAACATTTTAAGCTTTGTAGAGTGTTTAAAAACAGTAGCTACGGTAAAAATTTGTCCTGCACCAACTAAGAAATTTACAAAATAATAACAGATTGTTTATGTCTGTCTTGACTTCCATTTCAAGTGTCACGTAGCCAACGTTATTGTGTTTACATTCATGGAATACATGAGCGCGACCCGCGCGCCCAGGCGCCTAAACGGCACGTAAAGAACTCCACGGCAGCCGGCAGCCGGCAGTCACATCATGAATGTAAACCATGATATATAGCTAAAAATATTGAGCATTTGGTGGTAGTTCCTTGGACTGACTTTTTCCTTCCACTCTTTGATTTAAATAAGGCAACTTTCGTCTTGTTTTCTAAAGTTCAAATTGAACATTTTGACACCCTATTTCATCCGTTGGCTGCCATGGACGACGATGTAGGAAAAAGATCCAATTTTACAGGGCTGTCAGCGAATAAAAGTCAAGAATCCATTTCTTCTAAACTGGCATTGAATGAGGGATTTTCTATACAGTGAAATTCCCCCGATATACAGTAAGACGCACTGTTTTTCCACAAAATGAAGGCCCATTTAATGGGTGCGTCTTAGAAACAGCTTTTGTTTTGTTTTGTTTTTGTGCTCATCTGGCTACACCTTAATGATTGGGAACAAATATTCAAGTGTTTGTTGTTTTTTACGGTAAATTTTCCCGCTACAGGAGCAAAAGCTAGTTGTCGGCTTTCCTCGTTTATATAACGGTTATATAAACGGCAATAAATGAAATTTGCAATGTTATTTGATTGAGTTATTCCACATGTAATATTCTCTAGTAAGACCGGATCTTTGACGTTAAACCATCTGCAAGAGTAAAACAACACAAAGAAACGACACAGGTGCGCCATGAAGCTTCACTTTGATTTCACGTTCAAACCTTGATGGAAAAAAAAGCCTGCGAATCTGTCAGGCCTCGGGAAGTGAACCACATATAACCGAGGGACTACTTCTTTTTACCTTACAGAAGCCCGGCTTTGTTTTTGTTTTTTTTTTTACACTTTTTGCCTGACACCTAGCATGATTAGCTGGATGGCGTTGGCGTTTAGCCCCAATGTGGGCAGAATCCATATTAGATGCGACCGCATCCATCAGCACCTCCCGCCTGTCTGGCGGGAGCCGTTTCATTTATTAAAGTGCACCCGTAGTTTCCTCCGTGGTGACATTGACAATGTGAGCGGCGCTTTGGGCTGACATCATGCGCGAGGATCAGCCTTTGGCGGACAACGGGCGTCGGCCTCGGACGCGGCCTCGCTCAACGCATCCTGTAATCCTCTTTTCCAATGAAGAGAATGCTATTTTGTTCTCTTTCTTTCTTTGTTAGGGCCATACTTTGTTTCGGATCGTATTTGAAAAGTTCATCAACACCAATGCCTTTCATTTTCTGGGAAAACGGCAAACAAATGTTCCCAAAGGTGAACAGCGACAAGTGGATTCCGTTGTTCCGCAACGGAACATAAAACATTTAGTCGTACGGGCATTCCAAGATGGCGGCAGACTCCGTTTGGCTCTCCCGTCGCAGACGCTTCTTTTGATTTATTTTTGCCTTACTGTTCATATCCGCGTTCTCGAACCGGAGCGCTCGGATGCTTACCTCGCCGCCCTTAATTGAATCGGCTCCGTTTTCCTAATATTCCCGTATGTGAACGAGGACGGGCTCGGATGTTGCTTCGGTCTGCTCGCTTCTTTTATTGAAAGTAATTCTGTAAGCTAACATGGGTTGCTGTTAGCTGCAGCAGGCACTAGCTGCTAACAGCGTGACTGAAGTCCGTCCTCTAGCTCGTCCTGTTGCGATCATTATTGTAAGAATACGGCCGATACAAAGCGCAAAACAAAATAATTACAATAATAATAATAATAATAATAATAATAATAATAATTATAGTAAAATCAAACTATTTAAAAGTAAAAATTTTAAAATGATTAAATAAATAAATAAAAAAATGCACCCATATTTTTGGCCTTCATTTTTGCTGGAAAAAAAGTGTGTTATATGTTTGGAGAATCACGGTACTCATCCTTGGTCCGATGCCATCAAAATTCCCCGGCATCGTGCCTAACAACAAAAAGAACATTAAAAAAAAAAAGTAAAACTTGAATAAATAAATAAAAGGTGGGATGCGACGTGATTAGCCTACGCGATCAAGAAAAGGGGAACGCGGCCGTAGCCCCTACTTGAAAGTGTCAGCGTCTTTGTGGCCAGCGCTAGTTTATGACGGCCGTGTCAAGCATGGCACTCAATGAGGCTTTTGTCCCGGGTGGGGGCGGGGCCAGTGGGAAAAGTGCCCACTCTCCGTCGGCAGGCCCATCCATCTTTCCCTGAGGCCGGGCCGTCCCCCGGCGCACCCAAAAAAAGAAGAAGAAAAAAAACTCTTGTGTATTAAAGAGCTCCTGGGTTAACGCGCTGGAAAATTGGCTGCCTTTTTTTTTTTTTATTGGTGGACGGCGGTGAGATGAAGGCAAAAACAAGTCACGGGGGGCCGGAAAGTGGGGGACGGGGTCCGGCGGGGGCACCCAGGTGGACACCGGCCCGTTGCTGGCAAATGGAATCTATTCTTGCTGCTTTTGGAATTTGCTGTGGAAACAAACACATGCTTTACAAAAATCAAGATCTTACCGGATTTATTTGTTTATTTCTTTTTTGGAGGGGGGTGCTTCCGATGCACGTGCTGGTATTAAAATGACAATTTATTGAGCAAAACATAACATCTTCAGTCAGTTGTTCAACTTTTGATTTACAACTTTACAAAATGTTATATTTAAGAACCTTACCGGATTTTACAGGTAAAAAATCAGGATCATCTGATATTATAATGACATATATATAATTATATATTAATTACTTATATAATTATAAACTGTAAGAATATAAATATTAATAATGCAAATAATAATAATTATATATTTAAATATTCTAATTTAGTCCAGTCCTTCCAGTCTTTAAATCCAGTCTTTTTAAGCAGGATGTTGTTCTATCCCCAAAAAAGAAAACATACATTTTTGGTCATAAATAGTTTCTTTGTTTTGTGCTTACAAGATTTAGATTTTGAAAGAATATTACCTGATTAGATTGTTGTTGTTGTCGCCTTTTTTTTTGAAAATGTGTTCAATTTAACTTATTTATTATTTATTAACACGTATTTTTTGAACCAGGATGTTTTTCTTTTCAAACTATTTTCTCTTTTGGGGGCGGGGGACCCGACCCACACGCTACAGTACGACCGGCAGGAAATCGCGGCCGAACGTGACCTCCGACCCCCCGTGTCAGGAGATCGTCCGGCACCCCTTTTCAAAGGGAGCCGGCGCTTCTATAAATTAGCCGTCTTTCCCAGCGCGTCCTGCCGGCCCGGCCCGTGGTCAAGTGGCGCTGATTGCGCACTTTGCCCAAAATCTCTCCTCTTTGGGGTCAAAGGGCTCACGGCGGGGTCACGGCCGCTCTTTATGCTTCTTCCCACCAAAGGCTTTGTGGTGTTGCCCGAGAGCCCCCGGGAAACAAAAGCTGTCGGCCGGGAGTCCCCAACTGGCTCAGTGCGTCTTGCTTGCAACATCTTTGCTAAAATACACATGGGGGGGGCTGAGGGAAAAGTCAGAAGCCAGAATAGCTTGCAATCTCGTTGGAATAAATTGTTATATATATATATACTGTATATATGTATGTGTGTGTGTGTGTGTGGACATATGATTTCCGGCTTATTCCTAACGACACGCTGCTGAAGTTGCCATCTTCTGGTTGTCCATTTGTAGAATGCGGTGCACGTCAAAGCGGACGCTATCCCCTTTGTTGGCGTAATGCGTTGCAGATTCCACAGGTTGAAAGTGGCCTGGAGATTTGAAGCAAATGGCATCTGGCTAAAGGTCACATTTGAGGGAGTGGGGGGGGGGATCCCAGTGGGTGAAAGGTTGAATAACTCCAAGGAGGCTAGCGGAGCGGGATGTTTTACACCTTGCAGCTCTATGTCTCAATTGACACAAAGCCGGTCCCGCTTCGGTCGCGACGCCGCAAAAAGCTTCTGACACTCGCCTGGAAAGTTAAAGACAACTGAACTGTGAACGTGACATTTGCTATATATAGACTGAATATGGATGGGGAGAGAGAGAGAGAGAAAATGAGCTGGCTAGCTAGCCCCAATTCGAGCTGGTGTTAGCTAAATAGTTACTAGCTAGTATTAGAAACCAAAGTGCGGGGTCTATTGCAGAGATTTACTGCATATAAGGTTGCATACAAGGTTAAATCAAACTAATGCTGAAGTGTCACTTTTTGGGGCTCATATTTCAAAGTTGACTAATTGTCAGGGGCAAAGGCTAAAGACGAAAGGCAAGACATCCCGTCCATCCGTCTGCAAAGTGGAATCCAGAGGGAGCCTTGTAAATTTGAGGTCCTAATGAAAACTCCTTGGGGTCCAATGGGAGCGATCGTCTGCTAGGAGGGGGGGCCAGCGAGTGAGTGAGTGAGTGAGTGAGAGAGAGAAAGTGAGTGACTGACTGACTGACTGACTGACTGACTGACTGACTGACTGAGTGATGAGCGAGTGAGTGATGAGCGAGTGAGCATGACGGACAGTGAAAGTGAAAGAGCGAGCGAGTGAACGAGTGACTCCTCCAGCACGGATCCGGGAGCGGGAAAGCGCAGGTTCCGTTTCGCGCACCTGCACTTTGGACGGGAAAGCCTGCAAAACATCAAGCCAAGCTTTCTTGGGTTTCACTTGAAGGTCTCGTAAAGTGCGGCTGGGAGCGCATCCCACACCTTTTCCACTGGGCACTTGAAAGCAGCGGAAACTCTTCAATGTTCCGTTCCACTTTTGTTTGCACCCATACCAATAATTCACCCTTGAGCAGTCACCGATACTCCTCGTATTTTTGTGTACCGGGTGTATCGTGCACCATCTACATCTTATTTTCCTCGCGCTCAGGTCAGAGGTCTTGTTTCGATACATCAAGGAGGTTGTTTATTTCCTGTTTAAAAAAAAAAAAAAATCTTCCCACCATATGTTTTGGGGGTCTGGGTTTGTACAGTGAGGAGAAAAAGTCCAATAACGGCACACAAAGCAAAGACACAAGCAGTAATAACCTTCCCGTCGATCCACTTATGAAGCCAATCGATGTGTTTGACACACACAAAATGCTCCTCTCCCGTTTTTTATCGACCAAAGATAACAAACAGACCTCAAATTGTCTTATAAATGACGTCCAACTGTGATTACAGCTGACGCCCCGCTGTGTTAGCGCGTGTTGCGATGAAACGGGGCCACGTGCGCGCTAAAGGTAATCATACACACACGCGCGCACACAAACGTAGACAGATGTCCAAGAGTGAGCGTGCTCCTGCCCCTTGTTTGTAAAGTGATGAATGAGAGCGCAGAGCGGCGCTGGAGGCGCTGACTTGTCTGCAAAGGACACGCTGTCACGCAAAGGCTAAAGCAACAGTCGCCCGAGGAACTCGCCCACACTTTCTCAGGGAGGAAGTCCGAGGCCCGTTCTGCCTCGGAAACGGACCGTGATTATTCCACCTCAAACTAAGCTTTCTTGAGCATGCTACGTTTCAAATGTAGCAACGGGTAGCATTAGCATGCCGACATGCGTCGACATTTGAAGTGGAATGCTAAAGCTAGCCTTAGCATGCTATGTTTTAAATCTAGCTACTTTTGAAAGCATTGGCACGCCACATTTGAAATCTGGCTACATTTGAGATGTAGCATGCTAACGCCACCTTTAGCATCACATCTCAAATGTATTTTAGCATTTTGCTTGTGGCGTGCCCATGCTACCTTTAGCGTTACATTTCGTATGCAGCGGCATTTCAAATGTAGTTACATCGCAAATGCAGCGACATTTGACGTAACGCCAAAGGTCGCGTTGGCATGCTACCTTTAGCACTACAATTCATATGTAACTTGCTAATGCTCCTTAAGCATTACGATTCAAATCGCGCTACATTTGTTACGTAGCTAAAGTTCAACAGCGGCATGCTAATGCTACCTTTAGCATTACATTTCAAACATAGCTACATTTGAAATGTAACTACATTTCAAATGTTTTTTTTTTTTATTAACCAACATGACAATATGACATTGCTTACGGTTATGGTCAATATTGTCATTATAATGATTAGGATTAATATTACAGGTATGAATGTTTGACGCATCAAGGCATCATGTCAGGAGCTAAGAGAAATTTGGACCTGTTCATTTTATCAACTCTCGACCCGTGCTCTGGACAAAACTTTAATGTAAAAGCCTGATCCGGTTTTTGCGTTGACGTCCACGTATTAATTGCAAGTGAAATTAATACCACAGCGCGTCGGCGGCGCGTTACGTGTCACGTTCGCCCAAGAAACGAGATCAGGACGCCCCCGTGCAGCGGGTTAGGATGTTCCGTCGCGCCGTCGACGCCGCCGACGCCGCGAGTGGAGCCAAGGAATCCTCCCGCCCGTGGGGGCGAGGCGCGCCGTCAGCCCGTTGAGCCGCGGCAGCCTCGCCGGGGCCGGGGGAGACCCAAACAGGACCCCGGCCTTGACTTCCGCCAGCTGCGGCCCGTCTCGGCCGCGGAGGATCCGACGCCGCCTCCTAAACTTTCCCCGTCCCGGCCTTTGATGGGGCTCGGACATCTGCCCGGCCCTCCCGGCAGGAATGCGCGGCAGCTGTTTGCCGCCGCCGTCTCGGCCGTGTGAACTCGGCCCCGCGCGCGGGTCCCGGCTTAATGAATTGAGCCAATTCAAAGCGGGTCGCCCGGGACGCCGGGCCTCGCCGCGTAACTCTCCTCCGGCGAAGGGGGGGGTGACAGAAAGAGGCTGGGAAATGTATATTATGGGGGTTAACCATTTGCCCCCGGTACTGTAATTGGCTTAGATTGTCTAGCGACCGGATTTGCGGGGACAGAACCCGCAAAAGTTCAGCCGCGGCCGACACCATTGTGTCATCTGTGTATATGTGTGTGTACGTGTGAGATGTGGGAGTGCCTCACAAATTTGCATACGTATCACGCCGTAATAGCGTGTAAATGTTACTCTTTTCATTTCTGTGGTTCTACCGAATGCGTGCAATTCGCAATAGCGAAGTTAGCGTGTCAAACTCGATCCCCCGGCCTTCAGCATTTGTATGGGTCTGTCAAAATTCCTGTTTTCCCCGTTAATAGTTTTTGTATTACATACGCATCATATCCTAACTTCCCCGTTTTCGTCATATCGCTGCGCGTGAACAAGGACGGACTCGGACGCCGGTTCAGTTTGCTCGCTTCTTTGATTGAAACTAATGCGGGAACAAGCGTAGCTAACAGGAGCTGCCGTTACGCTAACGATTGTAAGAATATGGCCGGTACAAAAATGTGCATCTCCGCACCAAATTGTGCGTCTTGGGATTTTGCTTCAAATTCAATCCATCTTGGAGAAGGGTCAAATATAGTTGAATTTCCGGCTTGCGTGGATGATTGGAAGACGAGAAATCTCAAGTTTTTCCTTTTTCCCCAGTCTGTGTTTTGCAAAGTCCAAAGCAGGTCTAGACTGGACTTCCAAACCCCCGCACAGACTTCAGGCGGCCAATGATAACGTGAGCGCTCGTCACTGGAGAAGCGAGCCGGCAAACGGGCCCGAGCCCAACGAAGAATCTGCATGCTTATGCCGCTTGTTTGTTTGAACGAGGAGATTACGGCAAGTGCCAGGACGTAGAAGTCGGCAAAGTTAAACACCGCCGGCGGATTGCCGTCGCTGTTGTCGCGCTCGCGAGCCGGCGCTCCGTTTGCCTTACGGGTCGGCCTAGGAGCAGCCGTACCTGAAATTGCAGTCGGCTCCTCCGATGAATGTGCTGGGATTTTGTTGACGGGCCAAATGCCAACGCAAAATATCAAGCGGGATGAAACTTGCGCGGTAAGACGTGACCTAAGTATTCTGGGAACTAGTCTTGTCGTCAAAACGCTCCCACCCAGACTAGACGGAACTGACTCCAAGACAAGATCCGGACATTTTTTTTTCTTGAAAACCGTCATGCATTATTTATCACTTAATACCGTCATTCAAAATAATGACAGAGCGTTTTTCATACCGGTTAGCAGGAGGAGCTGCAGGCGCTGCGTTTACAATTGTATGTAGCTATAACAAACATGGCCGCCTCCGGAAAAGTGCCACCCCCCCATGATTATATTTCCAACATACCGTTGCTCATTAAAGACTCATTCATTTGCAAGTTTTTGAAATTTACAATCATTTAATTGATTCCTTTGAATGAAAAATCTCAGACCGCCCCTTTAATTTTGGGCTCAAATGATATATATACTCTGCTAAGTTCCTGATTAGAAATGAAATCGCCAACGCGCCAGGTATAATTGATTGGCACATAATACACGATACGAGCCGCCCAACGTCGCCGAAGCGAGAAACCTGGAAATCACTGGACCGATCCGGCGCGATGCCCATTAACCAATAAAGAGCGAGAGGGCTGTGTTGGCCGCGTTTCCGAGAAGGCTTCTCTCCCGGAGCGTCCGGGCCGAGCTCCGCCGGCGGCGGCCAGTTGTTTAAAAGCTAATCGGCAGCTAACAAGTCCCCGGTTATTTGTTTGCGGCCGCCTACCGGAGGGTTCCCAGATGTTGCGGAAGGCGGGGAGTCGATTGTTTATCCAGCGGCCGATCCCTCCCAAACGCGCGCCTCCCATCGGCCTCGGTGGCTATCTATCAGGGGAGGCGGCTGTTACACTTTCTGTCAAGTGGAGCGGGCGCAAAGCCCTGGGGCGGGAAATTACAAGTCCCGCCCCACCTGCCGAAGCCGGCGCGCCGACCGGCCTCCCGATCGATGGCTCGTTGTTGCAGCTGCGCTCCGCTCGATGGTTTGTTTAAGCCGCTCCGCATGCTCGTCCAGAGCGAGGCGGCTGAATACATAAAAGGGCTGGCTCGCCACTGAGCGCCGGCCGTCGGAAAAAGCGAACGGGCCCGTCCCGTCCCGGTTAATCGGCGCGCTCGCTCCCTTACCTTTGTGATGCCGAGCGGCTAACGTCGGCCCTCTTCGCCGTCTGTTTCTCCGTGTCCGTGAAATATTTGGCGTTTGCGAAATAGGCGACGATCGATCAGCGGAGCCAGTAAAACCGCTATCAATCATAACATATTAAGATTACTGTTCACCTTATAACTTCAAGTTTTTCGTTTAGTAAACAAGTCGGCTCATTTTTATACTATACAAAATCATCTCGTCGGCCACATTAAACCCGTTTGCGGGCCAGAACCGGCCCGCGGCCCCTATGTTTGATTCCACCGCTTTAAACCCTGTCCTCAGAACTTGTTGGATGTCAGCCTGTTTCTCAGGGGCGGTTCTATGATGCAAACTTTGTTGCCATGATCAAAAGGGGCGGAGCTAAGGCACGGTTCCTGTGTTTCATGAAATTATTGGCTCTCAAGTAGGGGCTACGTAGAGTCGGCTTCAAGGATGCGTGCGATTTGAACAGATTCTCTCCAGGTGTCAGCGAAGGGAATGCTTTTCAATGCTTTTTATTTTGGCGATGTCATTTTTCAGTCTACAGCAAGAAAGGGTATTCGGCAAAATGGCCGCCCTTTGGGATGGATAATAACTTTTGGTTTTGTATGTTTGTATTTATTATCTAGAAATAGTATGAATGAGAATACATACTTTATATTTTATATACAAAAAAGTACATAAGTAAATATGCACTTATGTATACATTCATCAATACATACCTATAAATACATGCATGAATAAATACATAAATAAATGAATGTCAGAGTTCATTACATTAGTAAATAAATAGATGAATACACACAAAAATGCATTCATATAAACGCACAGATAATTAAGCGCGTAAATAATTAGATAAACAAGTAGAAAATTACTAATGAAGGAATTCATTATTACATAAATAGATTCCTAGCAGAGGAATGAATAAATTGTCCACTTGTCAGATAGGCAGGTGTTTAGCGTCACGCGGCCCGTTTTCCTTCGCACGTGTAGGAATGTGCAGCGCTATCTGGCATGTCAGCTGGCCTTCAAGGCTCCGCCTTGACTACGTCCAGGCCGAGGTCAGTGACATCCTCTGCGCCGAGGCCGTTTCCTTCCATCGGGCCCCGCTTCCTCCTAGGAAAGCGCGTTGAACCGCTTCCGATTTCACTGAGCCGTTTGGAGCTGCTCCATCCACATGTCGGTGCCGCCTGTCAAATTGTTGGTCAACAATCCCCGATGTATTTCTAACCGTATTTCTCCCAGTACTGGACGTCCTGTGCAAACATTCAAAAACGGATGCATATTACATCAAATTAAAGGTATACGCAATCTATTTAAGCCTGGCAAATGACACCATAGTACTTTTTTGGATGCATAACGCAACCCTAGCCACTAATGTAGCTTCTATTCTATGCGCCTTATAATGCGGTGCGCCTGGCATATGAAAACTTTTCTCAAATAGACCATTCGTTGACGTAGCACCTTATAATGCCATGCACTTTATAGTGCAGGAAGTACGATAGCTTAAAAATGTTTTTTTTTTTTTTTCCATCGACTTAAATAGTACTTTGCACAATTCATCTTTATTCTTCATTTCTGATTGAAAGGTTTGACTGACATTTCTGATTGTTTTGTTGCCTTTCGCTTTCGTGCAGCTTCATCTAGTGGATGCATAACGCAAGCCCAGCCGCTGCTATAGCTTCTATTCTACGCGCCTTATATTTGAAAACACTTTTAAAATAGGCCATTCATTGAAGATGCATCTTATACAACAACAACTCCTACAACAACAACAAGACGGACAATTTAGTTGTCAGGCCCAGTTGACTCTGGTGGCCCTTTGCAAGCGCATACAACAACTTAAAAAGGGCCAACGTTCCCAAAAAACGTCAGCGTGGGTATGTGTGTCGACTCCCGGGGGTACGCCCGTGCTCGCCCTAGAAACGGCCGAGGACTGAAAAATGTTGCGCAAGCTGTCTGTTTATGCAGCGCGTCGGGGAAAAATTAAGAAAATAGTCGGGCTCCCTTTTTCGCGCCGAGATAGTTTGGCTCGCGCGCTTCTGGCTGAGAATGACCCAGAAACGACCCGCAACCCCGCAACCTACATTGTCACCTCCCAATGAAACACGTCCAGCAAACAAGGCCAGGATTAATAATATCATAAGCTTATGCGAGCCATCAATGCACGTTTATTTACTTTACGCAAAGATTAAGCGGAAAATAATCCAGACTGAAAGGACCAAAGCGCCGAGTGTCAGCACGGTTTTGTGTTTAGAGTGAATTAGCCCGTCGTAAATCACAGCGCCGACCATTTAAAAGTGTCCCCGGACTTGAGTTAGTGTGGCTGGGAGGGGGGGAGGGATCTTTGGGGGACTTCAAAACCACATAACTGTCTACTCGGGACCACGCAGGAAGTTCTTTGGAGATAAACACAGCAGAACTTCCTCATGTGCTTTCAAAGGCGTACAAATCACCCACTGCCTGCTTTTCCTTCAAAGTGCTTACGCTACATTTCTTGGTTGCTTACCTCACTTCATCTTGGCCGTTCGTATTCTTTACGTAGACGCGTTGCACTCTGCTTGACCTGCCGTCGTATTCTCCCGAGTACGCGTCCCGTATTATCATAACGATGCTATTTGTACCCGAGTCCATCGTCATACGGTGGTAATTCTGTTCACGAGATTTGGAACGGATTAGGCTATTTACGTGTAAAATGCGTCTCTACTTGTGAAATATTATGAAAGATCCACGTTAGGAAATTACCTCAGAAACAAATGAATTTCCTAAGTAGAAGTACCACTGTATCAACCATTTTGACCGTAATTCAACATTGACTGAACATCTTTTGCTGAATACACATACACTGCACCCAAACAAAAAAACAGTGAAACTGCGAGGCCGCAAAGTTAACCGCGTCATATCGAGGGACCAAAGTCTCATCAAAGTCTGATGGCCGATAATAAATCCATTTAAATTTTGGTCCGTTTCTGGTACCTATTCTCACTTTATTGGAGATTCTGCAGAAACTTTTTTTTTTTTGACCGCCAATATTTTCCTCCAAATATCAACCTCCTTGACAACTAATAAATGATATCGGTATCGTCCCTGTGAAAAACCTCAAAATCAACCAACCTCTCGCGTCTTGTCATTGTCCAACGGACAACTTTGTATTACGGGATTGTTTTCGAACGCGCTTATGAGAATGCAAAATTTCCGAGAAGTATGGATGCGAGCCTTTCACTCGAGCGCAACAATATACTACTGTAGTTGGTACTTTCACAAAATTCGTAACAAATTTACATTCTTGACTCAGAGTCACTAATTGCCAAAGACAATTCAATCATCCGTTGCGCTCTGCGCGGGACGAGCGGGAAAACCCCGGAGAAGGATTTTTCACCAGATCTGTCAGCGAATCGATTTTCTCCGCTTTACCTGAACCAACAGCACATTTTGCATCATGACAGGCTCCCTAATTACCTTTGCTATTAATGGGCACGCTAACCATCTGCTCCTGATTCCTTCATTATCTTCAACCTGGACAACGCCATTAGAGAGTTCTGGGAGAGCGCCAAGTTGTGCAGGCCGGTCATTACCATGTGTGCGCTACTTGCCTCGGTTCGGGATGGTCACTTTTACAAATGTGGCAAATACACACTCCTTTGAACGCGTGCAAACAACGGAGGGGAACCAGGGTGTTCTTTGCGGCAGGGGTCCCCGACCTTTACGTCACCGCGGACCGCTCAACGTCAAGTTTGTGTAGTAGGACTCCTGGAATTGCCTTTCAAAAGCTTTCTTTTTCTTCCAAGTTGTCGACTCGTCACCTGTCTCTTGACTGGGCCTTTTACTTCCGAGGCCGCAGCCATTTGCGAGCTCACCTGGTCTTGACTCGGATGATATAAAGCGTGCAACGAGTGGGTCCAAAAATATGCGATCAGGACAGTACGTTGGTTCCGTACGCACGCTCTTTTTATTTATCTGAGGTGTTAAGCGTTTTAGTTTCTCCTGTGCATTTGTTACATATGTTCATTATGTACTTTTTAGTTTTTTTTAGTTAGTAAGAGTTTTTGGTGTTCTTTTACGTGGCAGTGACTGTAGTTTCATTTTGTATGTATGTTATGTACATATGCTTTTTTTTAGGTATTTAGATTTTCCTTCTCATCTGCCAATCACGATAAGTTCATTATCTACATACGTTTATGTACATATGCTGTCCTTTTTTTTAGGTATTAAGAGCGTTTTAGTTTTTCCTTTATGTTACTTGCCAGGCACCGTACGTTTGTTATGTACGTGCGTTTTTTTTTTCTGCCACTCACTGTATATTTGTTAAATACGTACGTTAAGTATGTACCTATGCCCTTTACTTTTTTGGGTGACTAAGAGTGTTTAGCGTTGACTTTTTTTATCTGCCAGTCACTGTATGTTCATTATGTATGTACGTTCATTTGGTACTGAATTTTTTTTAGGTATTGAAAGTGTTTACATTTTTCCTTTTTTTATCTGCAAGTCACTGTAGGTTTGTTATACGTTTGCCCCGATGGTTGGCTGTCCTTATGTTTTTTAGCTCTGAAGAGTTTTTCCTTTTTATATCTGCCAGTCAAGAGTTGTTACAGGACACAAACATTCAGTTTGGTCGTTTTTTTGTTGGTTTTTTTTTTCCCTTTCCCAGAGAGGCCATTAGCCATAATTTGTCCGCCCACTCGGTTGCGTGTTGTTGTTGTCACCGTTCCCGTTTGATGAAGTCCCCGTTGCATTAGTGAGCGGCAGGCGCATTGATTGGCCGGCCGGCCTCCTTGTCGAATTGACTGCGCCCGGGGGCCACAAGAGGCTTTTTGAAGGCTGCTGATCTCTGATATATATTTGTAGCGCATTTGTTTTAATTAAGTCGTTCGCACAGCTTGGAAATTGGATACGGGAGCAAATGAGCGGAGCCAACAGTAATAGGGCTAATTGTGGTTAAGGATCAATATTTAGAGTAGCCGGCTATGGATTGGGAGAGCAGTCAAATGACCCCATGGCAGCTATCTGTCTATTTGCTTTACTCTGGAAACTATTTTCTCTGTCAACGCGCGGATTTTTCAAAAGCGCGGTGAAAATGGAAACGTTCTTTTGTCTTTTGATAGCAAAAGTACTCGCACTCCCTTCGCGATGCTGCAAATATAGAATTCTGTCAAGTAGTTTTCCCGCCTCTATGGTGCAATATTTCTCTGCTGCAGTTATCGTTTATTTATTTATTCTTGGGACCTGTATTTCTCTGCCGCTCTATTTTTCTCGTGTCGTGACAAATTGATGCATTATAATGAGACCGCTGATTTCATATTTGTCCTTTTCTTATGTTCGGACTTAATTAATTCCCCAGATGGCCCTGGATGTGGGCACTTTTCATTTTGTTGTAAAATTTTGCACACAATTTGAGCGATCTGGAGAAAACTTCTTTTGCAAAATGTGATCTCGGGCCCTCTGAGAAGGCGGTGACAGATTTCACAGTAATGCCATATAAGGAATCGTGTATGTATGCGTGAGTCTGTGTATGTGACAATAGGTGTGCAATCAGTGTGTTTCTATATGATAACAGATTATTACAATTATTCCAATTATTCCATCGAATAACAAAAACTGAATCTTTGTCCAAAAGTAGAGGGAAAAACGCTAGTGAAATATTCACAAAAAACTATGAGTACGAGTACCAGCAGTCAAGTAAACACAGTGAAACACTGAATTGTACTTCAGTACAAAAATATATTTTCTGAAATTAATTCCTTTTATTGATTATACACAGTATAGATTTTGGATAAATTGGCAGAGTTGAAAACATCTGCGCACAAAATATATTTTATGTGTATGTTGTGTTCTCAAAAGGAGAAAACAATGGTTTTAATTGGAGCAAGCTAGCGTTAGCTCAACTTTTGTTTCAGCAATGAGCACTGCTATTGGTAATTGGCTTATGATGACAGGGGTTTTTTATTTACCTCATTTTCAGAGTGTTGAAATTTAGATAGCATTATGTAAGATTTTTTTCCGGTTTTATTTTCAATTTTTTCCCCGATACAATTCAATAATGTGCATTCTAATTTAAGCTTGCTAGCATTAGCCCAACCGACAGTATACGTTTTAGCCTGGAGAACTGCTATTGCTAATCGCTTCTGATGACAGGGTGTTTTGATTTACCTCAGTTTCAGTGTGTTGAAATTTTGACAGTACTTCAAAAGCGGTGCAATTTTTCCAAATATTGGGATAGCGGAGAAACCCAGTCTCCATATTCATACGTGACGATGTCCCGCCGGCGCTTTTGAATATGTTGTGGGCAAGCACGCGGGATTTGCCGGGCTGCTCAAGTGAATGAAATCAAACACTCCAAAGGATTAGGACAATTTAGAAAGCGGGGCCCCTTTTCTTCTTCTCTTTGTGCCTCTCGCACGCTGCGGCTATTTCTCCCTCCCCAGCATGGGCTCCACTTTGTGGCTTTTAATAACCTAGCCCTCCAAGCGTCCACCCCCCGAGACACATTTCCAACCCCCCTCACTTTTATTCGCTCTGTTCCTACCTAGCGGCAGCTGCAAACGGGGAGCCCGGCGGCGGCGGCGGCGGCGGCCGACCGGCAAGTTTCTCGCAGTTGCGCAACACCCTAATACTCCCCCGCTTTCTCTTGGCAGCGTTATATCGAGCTTTCATTGACCGGGGGGGAGCGTTGCGTTGCCGGGGAATCAATAGCCGAGGGGATCCCGGCCCGACGATTAGCTTGTCAGTCAGGCCGGCGCGCTTGAAAGGGGGCCAAGAGTGGCGAGGGCCACCGGCATGGAAAAGGCGGAATGTTGAGCGCCGACACCTGTTGCGGCGGGCGACGTGCGCCGCCTCCGCTGACGACCTTTCGGCTACCGCCGCTGCTGACGTTCTGCTACTGACTCGTCCCCATCAAAAGGGACCTTTACATTTACCACCCCCGTTCCCCGAATACAAGGGCCGCCTCCGTTTTAGGCTCAAACTCTGGTCTTAGCGTGTATAAGAAGCACCGGCACTTTGGCAACAATCTAAAAACTGTAACAAAACAGAAGAAAACTCTTCATATTTTCCTGTGTTCGTATCCGTAATCTATAAGGCGCACCCGTGTGTAAGACCTAAGATTTCATTTTAGGGTCAACTTCTATGTTACCGTGTATAAGACGCACCAACAGTTTGGCTGCAATCTAAAAACTTTACCGAAATAGAAAGAAAATCTCATTTTTTGTAAATAAGTCACACATTTGTTGTTGGTTAAGCTAAGTGTGTTTGAGATTTTTTTCATTGCGAGGTGAATGCCTCGCCAGTGTACTTTAAATGGGCTCCAAGCAGTTTTTCCTTTTCCTCGCGATGCAGCTCGAGTTCATTCTGCCAAAAATACTCAGTCGTGCAGCAACTGGATTCCACCTTTGATTGTGTGTATATGCCAAAACAATTTAAAAAAATGAGGCAAATGCAATATATTTTTGCGTTCTCTCACCGGTGCACACAGCTCCATACCTTGCCACTCTAAAATTAATCGGCTGGAGACATCATAACACCTCCCTTTTTGTAATGTGAACAAGGATGGACTCGGACGGTGGTTCAGTCCGTTTGCTTCTTTTATTGAAAAAACAAGCTCAGCTAACACGAGCTGCTGTTAGCTGCAACAGGCACTGGCTGCTAACAGCCAACTGATGTTCAAAATTCAAAAATTGCTCCTCAGATGAAGTCAATGATTCTCAAAACTGCTCTGCAAAAAAAAATAGTCTTGCTGATGCGTCACCTTTGATGGGCGCTAAATGGGGCGGAGTCTCCGAGGACAGGCCACCTCTTGGCGCGAGCGGCTTGGGATCCCCGCTCCGAGCGGGTCAAGGCCGACGGGGACTTAGCGAAAGGCGAGCTGAGTTGCCGCTAGCGGGGATGGGGCTGTCAAGCAGGGGTCGCAAAGAGCCCCAGCGCCAGAGGAGGAGTCGAGGGCGGCGAGAACGGGGGGAGGCCAGTTCAGGCCGGGCCAGGCCGGGCCCATTAGCGGCGTTACACTTACTTCCGCTCGCTTAGCCGCAGACTTGAACAGCAATTTAGTGCTCTCCGAAAGCTTCCAGCACGTTCATGGATTTACAGCAGGACCTCGAATAGAAATATTTACCTTACAGTTTAGGGACGAAGGTACTTGAGGTACTCGGCGCTTTTTGCACTAAAGAAATTATTACCCAAGATACTAAAGTACTACAGTAACCAATTACAGTAAGTAATGAACTATTAAAGTAACAAAATATAAGTGATAAGTCCTAAAGCAGAGGTGTCCAAAATACGGCCCGTAAGCCACTATCTACATTTTAGCGACCTACGATATATATATATATATATATATATATATATATATATATATATATATATATATATATATATATATATATATATATATATATATATATATATATACAGGTATATATACAATTATGCAAAGTGTAAATGATGAGAATTGATTACTTTAGGTACTTAAATATTAAACTGGGTACTTTAGGGACCTATCATTGCTTTAGGTACTGAGGTCATTGATTAATTTCCAAAGTAAATAATGATGACCCCAATGCATAAAGTAATGGATTACATGAGTGCTTATTTCATTTACTTGCAGTAACCATAATTTTGAGACATTTGTTCAGCCAAACTCTTGAAAAAAATAAAAGTGCATAAATGTGTACAATGAAAAAATTATATAAATGTATATATATATAAAATTACCTGGGATGGCCCTATGGTCGGAAAAAGACCTCAGTTGAATGTTGTAAACCGTGAAAGCCTCTCAGTGTCCTGCCTTTAAGTTGGGTACGTTTTACGATGAAGCGCGTTGCGCCTTTCGCGGTACCGGAGAGCGTGCGTGCGAGCGAGCGTGCGTGCGTGGGCGAGACACAAAAGAGCCTCAAGACAGAGCGCGAGTCTTTGTGCGGGATTGGTGGAGCTGAAGGGGAGTCCCTGGAGGGTCCTCCAGCGAAAGGAGCCGGGAGGACTTTGGAGGTGGCAAGAAGAGTGAAAACACACTAGCGTTAAGTTATTAGCTCGTGTGTGCGAAACAAGAGGCGCTGAGAATCCCTTCGGCGCCATGACTCCACCCCCTGGCTTTGTGCTCCTTCTCACAAGGCCACCAGGAGGGTTCTTCTCTCCATGTGGATAGGTCCTCCGGCCCAATTATCTAGCTACAATGCTCAATTAGCCATAATCCCTCTTTGGGCTTGAGAATGGAGCGCCTTTACCTTTTTACTAAGAAGCTCCTTATGTAAGAGAGGCGTCAGCCAATAGGAAAAAAAATGCCTGCGAGTTGCTTCTGAAATCCCGCTGCTGCTATGTAAGGCTGGCCAACCCATCAAATCAACTCATTCCGTGTGTCGTTTGAGGAATGGAGAATTTTTAAACGAGCTAAACCATTTTACGAAATGGCGCACAAGTGGCGGGATGCCGCCACCGACCATTCCGAACTGAAGCCGCGCCGTCCTTCCTCGCCGCAGAATATCAACAGCGGCCGGAGGCGGCTCCAAAAAACAAAGATCAAGCCCGACAAAGCGCAAATCGATCAACTCTTAAAGGAGAAACTGAATCAGTTGCAAAACATCTTTATTTTCCACATCAAGGATGATCCATCAGTCAGCCGCATAAGCCAAGTTTCGACGCACCTTTTTATAACGGACGTATTCTTACTTACGATAATTAGCGTAACTCGACGAGCTAGGGGGCGGACGTCGGTTGGCTGTTAGCAGCCAGTGCCTGTGGCGGCTAACAGCAGCTCGTGTTAGCCGAGGTTCTTACGGCGTCGTTTTCAATGTTAGAAGCGAGCAGACCGAACCGCCGTCCGAGTCCGGGTTTGCTCACATTCAGGAATATTACAAAAACGGAGCATTGGCCCGGTTGATAATCAATGTACCCTTGTGTGTTTAACACGGGGAAATTGTGAAACCAATTGAAACAGGCCAATGCCGACAGTTGTCAAAATGCCAAATTTGGCACTTTGTCGGCACCGACACTTTTGGAAATGCCAAAATATCCGGCCTCTCCCTAGTTTATTGAAGACCGCAAAAACACATTTCATAGAAGCTAATGCCGACATTTATCAAAATGACGGTGGCCATAATTGAGCCCGGTCAATAAAAAGGTGGACGCTTTTCTGCTCCGCTCGTCTGCTTTTGCTGTCTTTGTCCTGTGATGTCTTCTGTGTCAACTATCGTTGTAGTATTGTAGTGTCTTTTTATTGGCGCATGTGTGGGGATTTTTTTTTCCAGACTTGAGCCATGCCCTCTGTCTGGGGCATGGCCGGCGACTTTTGTTTTTTTTTCATCACCCCTCCGTGTAACCTCATCCCTCCTAAGATCTGGAAGCATGCCCGCGATTGGGATTCGGGTGATTTTAATGGGTATTTCTGGGAACCGCGCTTGATTTTGTACGATATCTCGTGGCAGGTTGCGTCGCGCGGCTTGTAATTGGCCCAAAAAGCGATTTGATATTGAGTCTTGGGATTGTCAATTAAAAGAAGCCTTCACCTTGTTTGCGCAAGACAATGGCAGGGCTGCGACTGTATTGACACCAAACAGCGGGAGGCTGCTCGCTTGGCCGCCAGTCGCAAAGTCATCTCCGGGCCTCCATCTGGGGTTAGCGTTCGCTTTGCTAAGTCTGCTTGAAATACATTTGGGAGAAAGCGGGCTTGTCGGGAAAAATGTCTGCCTGCCCCTGCTTTACGAGGTGCTAATTAAAGCCGCCGAATAAGGTGACTGCAAAGTAAGACCTGACATGGAAAAAAAAGAGAAAACTGGCACCCGCAACGTCCTTGTGCTGCTACCACTTTTTTTTGTATAAATCGCGTGCCAAAAAGTACACGTGATAAAAGCTCCTCGCGAGGTAAAATAAAACAGTCCCTTGCTTTTATGGTTGACGCCAGTGAAATGGTAACCTCATGAGTCGCAAAATTTGCAATTCTTAATCTCATTTTCTTTCCTGTAGCGCTAATGCTAGCGGTCGTTCGGCTAATATCTTCGATGCTCTTTTTTCACAATTTCGTCGCTTGTGTTTGTGTTACGGGGTACAGCGACTGAAAATTAAATAAACAAAATACAGCTTTTTTTTTGTTAATTTTATTGCTATCCTTTAGGGTATTAACATCAGTCTTTGCTTATCATTTCCTCACGTTTGGTGGGCCGGTTTAAAAAGCTTAATGGGCCGCTTACGGCCCCCGGGCCGTAGTTTGTCAATTCCCGATACAAAGCTTATCTAATAATTTCAATTTGTAACTCTAGGGGTATCCTTACTGATGACTTGGAATCAAGAAAATATATTTTACGTAAGAAAAATCTCACCGATAAACCAGCGTATACAAAAGAAACATAAAATGGCGCAAAATGTAGCATCGGGAAACACGAGCCTTCGCGAACGTTGCATTTGTCCGGCGCAGGATTTCCATAATGAAGCGTCCGGCGCAAGTACCCCGGCCGTAGCGCGGCGTCTCGCCCCCATCCCGCCGACGCGGCTAAGCTCCGTCGCGGGTCACCGCCAATCAAAGCGCTGCGGACCGTCTGCCGAGCGCCGCCGGTTTAACCTGGAACGGAGACCCGTAATTTGCGGTGGATGGCGCGCTTTAAAACCCGTCTGATCCGTGCGCCCGGGGCGGCTCGGCGCGGGACTTGATTAGAGGCGCTTACATGTGGGAACCGCCGCGCTAACCGCAACCCCGGGGCCCAACATGAGTCGCATGCTCGTCATGTGTCTTATGCGGAGATGCCTTCTTGTAGCTGCGGATTCCCGCTTCCCCTTGAAGGTATTACGACGCAAAGTCCGGAGCTCGCGGGCGCTAATGCTACGTTGTGTCGTGGTGTAAAAAGCGCACAAGGTAAACTGCGCAAAGGACTTGACGTGAAGACACGGCCCGTTGAAAAGCCCTTCATCAGTACCGCTTCACTGAGGGCCTGATTCCAATTTGAAGATATCTGAGAACATGCGGTTTTGTCCTCACGCCGCAAATTGTGCCACTCGAGACCCAAAAAAAAATTAAGTCATTTGCCAACACTGCGATAACGCTTGCCTTTTTTCTTTTTTTATCATTATTATTTTTATTATATTTTCAATATGTAATATCTTCATTTCCCCCAAAAAATCTAACTATATAGACACATACAGATGAAGCAATTACGTATTAAAAAAAAATACACCATATTTTCAACACTATGAGGCACATTGAAAGAAAAGTGAAGGATTTTTGTACGCCTAATCATAAGGAAAATATGACGTGTTTGGAAAATGATTGCGTAATGACAAAAACGAATTTCCCGCGCTGTAAGGCGCACATGAAAGAAAACTGAAGGCTTTTAGTGCATCTTGTGTGGAAAATATTGGGTATCTCTCTCTCTCTCTCTCTCTCTCTCTCTCTCTCTCTCTATATATATATATATATATATATATATATATATATATATATATATATATATATATATATATATATATATATATATATATATATCTCTTCCAAATTGTGCCTTTTGCAAGTAAAATAAAATTTTAAAAAAGTTATGTCAACACCAAAAGGGATTGTGCGCGGAAGGGGTTGGCTTGATACATTTTTTTCAGCGTTTCATCAGTAAGAAAATAAAAAAACAACTTGCGTAAGCCTTCGATCCTTCTTTTTTTCTGTATGCGGGCGTCAGAGGAAAAAGTTTGCACATCCCTCACTTCAAGGTCCTTGCGTTGAATCCAAATTTCAAAACATAGGCGTACAAAGCCCGAAAAAGCACGGGGCTCCGAGCGCTCCCCCTGCCCCCGCTCGCATACTTCCCACGACACGGCGCGTTGAAAGAGGCCCAAAGAAATGCGAGCGAGACCCCGCCACACCTTTGGACGTCCGCGTCGCGGAGGAATTCCCCCAGGAACAAAAGCGCAACGTTTAAGAGGGCCCATCCTCCGAGAGCCGCCGCACCTACCGGCCTACGGATTCATTAGCGTCCCCCCTTTAGCGTCCCCCCAGCCCCTCCGTCCTTTTTGTCTTCCTCCGGCTCCTTGCTCTCACTTTCACTTTCTCGCCCGCCGGCTCTCCGTCCTCTTTTGTGGGCCCGCCTCGGAGAGCTTTTTAAGGCCGGCCGCTGTTTGTAATTAGCTCCCAGTGTTGGAATGGAACATGTGGAGGTGGCTGTTAATGGGCTGGCCAGACCCTCACTCTCACAGCGGGCCCGCAGCAGAAACAGAAACCGCTCTTTGTTCCGTGCGTTAACGCTATGGAGGAGGTGGAGGACCTCTTGGAAACTATTAACACCCCTTCGCATTTAGGGTTCTTCGCGCTTTACAAACTAATATATATATATATATATATATATATATATATATATATATATATATATATATATATATATATATATATATATATATATATAGGTTTAGCAACAGAACGCACTGGTGTAACGTTGCGTGCTTCGCTTCACGCACCTGCACACCTATCTAGCATACACCCATGTCAACAACACTTAAATATGGTGCAAAAGTTATCGCTGATGTCCTTATTTTCAAACATTCTTTATTTGACAATTGGGATAAGAGCATGTGAATGTAGCACTACTACGTAATAGTTTTGTGATAAGGCTAAGCACACGCATCCCATGTTTTCCTATTCTGAAGCTATTCGTTTGTTTACTGAAGCTATTGATTGAACAGCTATTGATTCCTTGCGATGGATTAGCTGTTGATTAATAGATTAACTGCAGCACCTCTAGAATCATTCCGCTTTTCTGCCTATATCAAGAAATTGAGTGCTGCTTGCGTCAGGTGCCGCTTGCCGCTGCTAGCTGCTAACGTTGGAGCCGCGGCTAACCGCTGGCTGGTATTATACGTCAATGTACTTAGTTATAGTCGTAGTTTCATTGAACTTTCATTCAAATGTTTTGTTCTGATTTCATGTTGCCAAATGGCTCCTCCCCCTCCAAAAAAAACATCAGTGAGCTCATGTGTTTGAGATTTGCGGTTATGGGAAAGTCATCCAAACGGCGCTATAAATAAACTACAAATAAACGGAAAATTCTGCGCAAAAGATACGTTTTTAGAAGATTTCATTGATGATATTTAGCGTAAAACGTCAAGTTATGTAGCGTGCGTTGAGGGGACCTCCTCCCGCTTTGAGAAGAGGAAAATTGCTGCTTTGAACGTTCCCATTTCCAGGTCAGAGTTCAGTGGCACTGGGAAAGCGGTGGGCGTTGTGTTCCGAGGCTTATTCAAGATCTTCTCCCCCTCGTTTTTTTTTTTTTTTTTTTTTTCTCCCTTCTGGCATCTTCACATGGAGGAGGCTTGTGTAGCTGGCGGGGCTCATCCATTATTGTGTCAAAGTTCTTGTCCTGCGTCGGCCCGCGAGCACAGCCAAGCAGCTTGTTTTCATTTGAGCGGTGTAGGGAGTGCGGCTCGGGGGCGAGGGGCTCCGGGGGGGTTTCAAGGTCCCTCCCCTCCAGATGTGCCTTGATCAAGGGAAGTTGACTATGCGCTTTGTGTTGCCGAAGACACTAATGTGATTATGTCACATATTTTCAGCTGATTCCCATTTGTGCGCGTCGCCGTGTGGGGTCCGGCTTTCGACGCAGCCTGTCGGAACGCCGCTCGCGGGATGGGAACGTTCCTCTCGGAAAACCTCTCATTCCTGGACAGCTTGTTCAGACCTCTTTTCCAGGCTCAGCGCTCGCTTTTAGAGGGTGGCTTTGCATGGGATTTTGCTCGAGGTTCGGGTTAAGGTTTAGGCTAGCGGCTAGGAAATGGGATGTCCCCACGACGTTAGACCCTGCTTTTGCGCGTCGTAGGGACCGATTTCTGGCTTTTACTGTTTTTGTTGGAACCTCTTGCGCTTCCGGGAGCCATTTTGGTGGACCCCACAAGTTCAGACCTCTTTTGAGGGTTAGGAACCGAGGTTTGAATTGGATTTTGTTTGAGATTAGGGTAAGGGTTCGGCGATCTGTTCTGATGGTGAAAGTTTGGGTTAGCGACACCGCGATAGAAAAAAAAATCCTTGCGTCTTCGACCTTTGTTTTTGTGCATGGTTGGGACCAGTTTCTGGGTTTTGCAATTTTTCTGGGGACCTTTTGCACTTGTGGAGATCATTTTGGCGGACCAAACAAGTTCAGATCTGTTTTTGATGACCAAGAACTGAGGTTTGACTTTTGGTTGAGGTAAGGGTCGTTTCCCCACTCTGATAGAAAACCCTCTGTGTGCGGGGAGAGGGGGTGCTCGGGGTTTTTGTTTCATAGTGGGTACCGATTTGCGGGTTTTACTGTATCTGTAGGAACCTATTGCACTTTGGCCGACCCCACGAGTCCGAATCTCTTTTTGAGTGTCAAGACTCACTTTTAGAGTGGAGGTTTGAATTGGATCTGGATTTTGATTGAGATTAGCCTAAGTGTTAATTTGTTAATAGATGCCCCCACTACAGTAGAAAACACCATGTGTGTGTGCCCTTGGGTTTTGCTTCATAGTGGGTGCCAATTTCCAGAATTCACTCTCTTTGTGGGGACCTCTTGCACTTGCGGGGAAACCAAACCGTTTTGGACCCCACAAGTCCAGACCTCTTTTTGATGGTCAAGAGTTTGGGTTTGAATTTATTTGCGGCTAGGAAATACATTGTCAATTAGCTGTCCCCGCTATGATTGAAGGAAAAAAACCTGTGTGTGTTTTTTTTTGCTTGTCTTATATTTGGCATCGTCTCTGAGCTCTTCCAGTCACAATCATTCAGCGCCAGTTTATGTTTTGCTGCTTTGGCTGCGTGCTGTGTAATCTCATTTGTACGACTCATTGATAACACATGTTATGTCACAACAAATGAATTGGCTCACCGATTTTCTTCAAGTACGTCTATCCCGTTAAAAATGGAACCCGGTGTACTTGTCCTTCTATGTGTGTGCATGTGGGTGGAAGATAAATACATTCTGTGCAGCGGAGCATTCTGCAAAAGATTTTGTCCGCGACATATTTTGCAAATCACAAGTGAATCCCGACAGCGACGTTTGAGACAAAACAATAAGAAAACATGTTTTCATTGCAAGCAGTTGTATTGATCGTAACAAATGTCTCATGACTGTTTTTACAATCATTTCCACAATCATTAGCATTACTAATAATCGTAAAACATTTCATATACACAAAATTCTGGTGGTTTCTGTACTATACAAAATCATCTCGCGGGCCGGGTTCAACTCTTTTGTGGGCCAGAACCAGCCCGCGGGCCGCATGATGAACACCCTGTCTTAAATGGTGTAGCCCCTGTGAAACTGTTTTTTTTTAACCAATTACCCCTAATCAGTGCAAAGCAATTTTGGGTGGGGAAAAAAACGACTGAAAACAGAGCGCAGTGTCATCCATGTCTGATACACAAAACCTTTGGAAGTACATTTATCCCACAGATATGTCATAATTTTTGCGGAGCTTGCTAGAATGCCATCAAATATTTTATTACAGGATTCTCAGTACAGTAAATTTCCAACGACCTTCCACTACCTTTTCCGTTTCTTTATAGTCCTGTGCGTCATATCTGCAATTTGTCTACAGGCCACCAGTAGCCAGTAGTAGCGCTGCGGTTATTTCTAAATGTGCAGTCTGTGTAACAAGGCACTTTGAAAACAAAATAAATAAATAAAAACAAAGTTTTAAACTTCCATGTTCCTGCATACATAATTAATGTTACGCGCAAGAAAATGACAAAAATAAAATTTGCGTTCAATTTTTTGGAGTGCGGTTTATTTTCCAAAAAATACGGTGTCTCGTAAAGCACCCATCCAGAACGTTGTCACTCGCAACGTCTCAATTTCATTGTTTAGCTCCTTTGAAAAGAACGAGTATGTTATCAGAAAAAGATGCCGATCCAAATAATACTCCATCATATGTTCAGAATGTGAGTCTATTCTTATTATCACTAGGGTGAGGGCGTTGCCCTATTTCTGTTTTTAATTGTCTACTATCGTCTACTTTATCGTTTGCTCTATTGTGTGGAATGGAAGTCTGCTCGGGGAAGCGAACAGATGAAGAAAGTCGTCGTGTATAAAACTCTTGAAAACCTAAGAACATGGCTGCAGTACTTGTACTGGCAGGTGGCCCCAAAATGCAGACTCCACATTTATCCATGAATATGCAAATTTTCCCGTACAAGCTGCTGTAAGAAAATGTAGAAACGGAGCTCTTCGCTGGCCGCGTGACTACGCTTTGTCCCGGCCGCTCCCGCAGGCTGCGGCTCATTAGGCCGGCAGAAAGGAAGGGAGCGCCCCTCGCTGCCAAGTCCGGACGCGTTTGCGCGGACCTGCGGGCGCGCTCGGCCCCGGTCAAAGGGGACGCCTGGAATCTGGCAACCCGTCCTCAAACGTGTCATCGGCGGCGAGGATAACGGGCGTGGCGTCACAACCCGCCGCTAGATTAGATGCCATCTGGGAAGACAGCTCTGTCATCTGCCAATCCAAATGGTGAACTCTACTTTTATTTAAGCCGCCAGTCTGTGGAAAAACAGGATTACGCCTCCTGCTCGCCGACTGCGCCTCCGTTGGGTCCTCGCGGCCGATGCCAAAGCGCCGCCGCCACGGGCCGCTTTTTAACGCCGCGCGCCTTTTGGTTTTTTGAGGGCGCCGTGCCTGGCTTATCGTCTCCCGGCGGGGTCCGGTCCCTGCCGCCCGCCGGGATGCCCGAACTTGCGGGAGAAAGGTTACGACGACCGCAATCGAACCCCGGGTCTTCTTTAGCGCTGGCTACATTGTTGAATTTCACAAAGTTTTGCTGCTTCGTCATTCGCCGTTCATCGCGCCTTGGGCCTTTCGTCATTGTCGGTCTGCCTTTTTTTTCCAGCCAAACCAAACTTTAATCGTCGGTCATTCGTTGTCGCACTGGACCTCATTATGTCATGGTCATGCCGTCGGTTTTTTTTTATATGGGGGGGGGGGGGACTGTAATTATCAGTTTTACCCCCTCCTCCGTCAGTCAAAGTAACGCTGCAACTCCTTTTCGGTTATCGTTTTTTGGGATATAATTCCAGTCAAGCCCCGCGGCAATTTTTGTCGAACTTCAGAGGTCCTTAAATAAAGCATCAACGCCGTCTCCTTGTATTGACACGTACGGCAGTCGACAGCCATGCTCGTCCGACGTTGATGTGTAATCATCCCCCCAGTGAAAGATGAGCCGCTTCGGAGCCTTCACTCGGCTTTCTGTCAACAAGCGTAATTGTCGAGTGTGGGTTTCATCAAGGGAGGGGGCGGGGGGTCGAAACGCTTGTTTACATCGGGAGACGGCTAGGATTGCCGTCGTTTTGAATGGCCGCAAACGGGATAATCCCGCTGTCAACAGCCACTTTCCGGGTTCGTCTCTGTTTGGAGCAGATTAGCGGAGGCTAGTGGATCTCATATGGCCCGGTCAGAGGCCATCATCGAAGGGCTTAAGGGATTAATGTTGTCGCGCGCTCCCGCTTCGTCCCTCTCCCGATATTCAATCAAACTCGCCGCCGCAAGAGCGCGGGCGGGACGATTTGTCCAAACGCGTCGCCCCGGTCGTCGCCGCGCGTCTATTTGCTGAAATGTCGGCGAGGTGCCGCCGGAAGCTCGGCCCGAGGATTTCCCCCACTCGACCGACGCTTCCGAGCGATCCGCCGCGTCAGGATGTCCGCCGTTTCGAGAGGGATGGGTCACGGGCCGAATCCCCGCTTAAAGAAACTTTTGCTATGAACGGGCAGGCCGTTTGGGTACGCGCCCTTTGCCCATCTGCTCGACGGCTCCTGTCGGCAAACTCTTCGGGACGGATGTTATCGGTAATGGAAGGAGGGCCCCGCAGTACCGAAGGCCTCGAGAGGCCGTCCTGCTCTGGGCTCAGTCGCGCGCGTGGCTTAAGGAGTCGCGGCGCGTGGCTCGCGAGTAAACGTCTCGCAAACACTATCAAACGGGACAGATTTAAGTGGCTTAGCATGGCTTCCTCTCACGAGCGTACGCTCGTCACTCTGCGTGCGTCTCGACGGGTGGGAGGCCTCGCTGCTTGTGTGTCTTTTCTTGTCGCGATATACCGTAATTCCCCAAATATAAGATGCATTTTTTTTTAATCAAATTGAAGGCCAAAAGTATGGGTGCGTCATATAAACAGTAACTTGAAGATTTTTTTTTTGAGGAAGAGTGATCCATCAGCCGCATAAGCCGGGTCTTATACACAGATGTGCGTTTTTATATCAGCTCTTTTCTTACTTACAATAATTACTGTAATGGAACAAGCTAGAGGGCAGATGTCAGTTGGCGGTTAGCATCAACTGTCTGTTGCAGCTAACAGCAGCTCACGTTACAGTAACTGAGCTTGGAGCTTCAGGCTTTTCAGTAAAAGAAAGGAGCGGGCTGAACCAACGTTTGAATGCATCCTCGTTCGCATGCGGGAAAATTACGAAAACCGAAAAGATGCGTTTGCGATTTTACGACGATGGTTTTTCCTGCTAAGAACATGGAATTGTATTCCATTTGACTTAATAATTGCAGTCTTTTGGCATATACTGCACACAATCGTAAATTTGGTGAAACACGGATGCTGCGCAACTTAGTATTTATGATCAAATGAACTCCAGCTGCATCGCGAGGAACACCTGCTTGGAGTGTAGTCAACGTTACATTGGTGGGAAATCGGAAACACACTTAGCCCGCAACAAGTATATAATTTATATGAACACAAGAAAATATGAAGAAATTAGAAAGACGAGATTCATTCTGTTTTGCTATTGTTGCCAAAGTGATGGTGCATCTAATACACCGTAACATAGAAAATACTAGAATCTGGTCCCACAATTAGGGTGCGTCCTCTACACAATTGATCCTTATATTAGGGCAATTACGATGTACGGATATGAACCCAAGAAAATATGGTAAGTTTAGGAAGATGATATTTATTCAGTTTCGCTCTAGTTTGTGTTGATACGTCATAAACACGGTAACATCGAAAATACCCAAATTTGGCCCCAAAATCAAGGGTGCGTCCTATATACAGGTGTGTCGTATATTTAGGAAATTACGGTATATAATTCACAGATATGAACCTAAGAAAATAAGAGGAATTTAGAAAGATGTGATTGATTCCGTTTTGCTCAGGTTTTCACAATGTTGCCGAAATGGTAGTGCGGTAACATGGAAAATACCAGAATTCCACCCCAAAATCAAGGGTGCGTGTCAAATGTGGACTGTCGCGACTCACACCTGCACGACATCTTCAGCTGCTCCACCTCTGCCCCTCCCTTCCTTTTCTTTCCTCTCGGTCCCTAAGTGACTTTTTTTCCGCTTGCTCCAGCGCTATAAAGGCAAACAAAAAACATACACACACACACATATAATGTCAATATGATGCAATTGGTTGTTTTTTTTTTTTTTTTTTTTTTTTCCGAACCACTGAAATAAGCATGACTTTCCCCTCGTAGGGGACCGGGGAGGTGGGTGAGGTTGGAGGTTGGAGGGCGGGACCGACGCTGACCTATTTTTTCATCCAGCTGTTGGGCAACATCGTCATCCAATTACACACGCGCTTAATGCCAAGCTGCCTCCGTGGCTTCTAATTCTCTTTAGCTTTCCATAAACAAAGCGGCCTTTGTTTATATTTGCCTTATTTTCCCAGCACTCGTCATTCTGCGAAAGGCTGGCGCAAAAGGCTGTAAAACAAAACGAACGGTGACACCACGCTGAGTCAGGCTCTTGTCTGCCGCTTTATGGCTTGAATTTTTCACACAAGAGCTTTCATATTTGCGGTCGCATAAAAACTATTAATACCCGCCTCGCGGGCCAAACCCTTGCGCGGCTAAAAAGACTTTCATCCACAACCGAGCCAATCAAACATTTCTTTGACGCTTCGCTCGTCGCCGTTGTGCAACGTGGTGGTTGACAAGATGTTTACCGCGCTTTGATGCCGCGGAGGCGGCAAAAAGCGATTGCGTTTTGGCAAAGAGCGCGCCAGGAATTTGCTTTCCGGGCACCTGTCCGTCAGCGGGTGCATCCAAGAGCTTCCCCTTTTCAAAATGAGCGAGCGGGCGAGCGAGCGAGCGCGGAGCTCAACATTTGGCCGCACGAGGACCCGTCAATTTGTCGCTGCCGATCTGATTAACATGGCAAATAAACGGCACTTTCTTACATTTGCATTGGATTGCCTCCAAGTTGCCAGCTGTCATCTGGATTACAGCAAAACTAGTTGCTCACAAGTGTGGAACAACGCCCTCCCCCTTGCCCCTGTTTTACACTTACTGTAAGTCATACAAGCGCACCCTTTATCTATCCATCTATATATATATATATATATATATATATATATATATATATATATATATATATATATATATATATATATATATATATATATATATATATATATAGAGAGAGAGAGAGAGAGAGAGAGAGAGAGAGAGAGAGAGAGAGAGAGAGAGAGAGAGAGAGAGAGAGAGAAGAGAGATGTATATAGATAGATAAATGGATAGATATATATATAGATATATATAGGTAACCTTTGTTCCAATGCAAACTCAAGAGAGCAGCAGGGAAGTGTACAGAGGGATTTTATTTTTTTTTTTTTCCCCTAAGAGCATGTGGTTGAAACGCAAGCAGCGCCTGTTCTTAAACGGCTCATTAGAAGCGGCATTTTTGGGGAAACACTGGCTTTCTATTGAAAGAAAACAGGCTTGTAAAAATGAAATGAGTGGGCTGCCGCCTCGTTATAGGTGAGCAAAAGCGCTTGGCACTCAAACGCCGAGCAGAATACAAAAACAGCGTGAGCGGCAGTCTGGCCAGGAGCGGAGCGGCGCGCTTATTCTAATATGAAAGCAAACACATGTTTGCGTTGCCGCCGTCGCCCAAATTTGCCACCAAGTAATTGTCCCGCGTCTTTTCAGCATATGCTGGGAAAAGCCGCCTTGTTGTTATTCCTCCTTCGCTCCGCATGTTACTTTTCAGCACCGCCTTACGTACTTTATGTGGCACTTTATTGAGCAATAAGCGTTACTATGTCAGCGAAATTGGCAGTCTGGTTCGACGCTCAAAGGTAATTACAGCCGATCGGCAATAACGTCATTGTTTTTTTCATCCTATTTACTCGCGTACCATATTTTTCGGACCAGCCAAAAATGGAATGATACGAACACAAGAAAAAGAGTTTTTTTTTCGGATTTATTCTGTTTTCCTTTTGTTTTCCCACGTTTGCCAAAATGTTGGTGCACCTTACACACGGTAACACACCGGAATTAAACCCTAAAGTTCAGGGCTTGTTCTATATACATGTGTGTGCTATATTAGTGGAATTACGGTACGTATTATGTAAGCAAATACTCATTTTCAGCGATGAAATAGATCATTCTATTTGGGCAACTCCGGTATATAATTTACCGATATGAACTCAAGAAAATATGAAGAGTTTTATTCTGTTTTGCTATTTTCAATAGTCACCAAAGTGTTGGTGCGTCATATGCATGGTAACAGAGGAAAAAAATACCAAAATTTGGCCCCAAAATGAATGATGTGTCTTCTACACAGATGCGTCTTATATGTGGGCGATTCCGGCATATAATTTATGGAATTGCCAGTTATCAATAATGAGAGACTGGAGAAAAGCCAAAACTCTGAGTCAAACACGATCTTTTGCAAAAGAGGGAGAGCACCAGGGTCTTCCGGTGTTCTGGGGCTCTCCTCCTCGTTTTATTGCGAGCAAAGTGTTTTTATATGATAACATATATACATGCATACAATTATTCCATCAGGAATGAACAAAAGAAAATATGAAGGGTTCAGGAAGACGAGATGTATTCCTTTTGCTCGAGTTTTTACGTCGTCGCCAAACGGTTGGTACTTCTTATATACACGGTAGGTGGAAACTACCAGAATTTGAGCCCAATATGAAGGATGCGTCTTATACTGTACTTGGTGAATTACCGTCAGTTAAAGCCACAAAGGCCTGCTAAACGTTCCCGGCTTTCCTCCGCCCGCGTCACGGCGCCATATCCCTCGGCCTTTGCGACCCGGCCGACTTTTGGAAGAATCCAGCTGTTTCCCCTTTGCCGGCTTTTGGACCCCGCCCCCGCCCGCCGCGGCCGAAGACGACCAACGGTTTTGTGGCCGTCAGTCAGCGCGCGGCGCTCATATCCAGCTGCGTTTCCTCAAGCATGTTACACTTCACTTGTTAAACAAGGCCATTAGTTAGTCAACACTTCTCTGGGCCGCCTGGCAAGGAATTAGTGATGACAGTCTCGCCTAAGCGCTGCCTCCCTCCCACACACTCTCGCGCACACACACACACACACACACACACACACACGCCTCCCACTCGCACTTTTCTCTCTTCCCCGTTCATGGGAAAGTCCCCGAGCTGCAAAAAGTTACGAGCGAGTGAGCATGATTATGTAGGAAGGCAAACACAAATTGACATTTTAAGTGTTACATGCGCGGCAACAATTGCTCCCCGAAGCCGCTCCGTAAATGTGAATACATTGTAAAGCCCGCCAAAGTCTTTGCTGTAAAGCAAAAACAATTTCAATTTAGCGGCCGTTTACACGAAGCTCTCGTTCCCGCCGTTTGTTTACGCCGTCGCAACCATTTGGCGGCGCGGCTCGGCGCTGGAAAGGGTCCGGCCTCCGCGTTTGTTTTTAACGCCTCGGGTTGTGCTTTTCGCACCTTCCCGCAAGCCAAGTTCAGCTGTGCGCTGTTTAAAAAAACAATTCCCGCCTCGTCCGAACTTACTGTACTCTAAAAAGAGTTGATGTCAAAATAACCCAATTGCGGCTCCAAAAAGGACCGGCCCAATAATGAACTCGTCTGACAATCACACTCCCTAAAATCACCTAGTTTAAAAATAAACCAATTTTGGGTCCGAAGCAGCCGACCCACTTTCTGACTCGTCTTCATGACATTTATTCACTCTAATAAAAGAGTCGGGATGGAAATAACCCAGTTTTGGGTCACAAAAGGACCATCCCGGTTGACCCAACTGTCTGACATTTTCACTCTAAAATCAGTTGGGTGTAAAATAACCCAATTATGGGTCAAAAAAGGACCAGACCAATATAGTACCCAGATGACGTCCACACGCCCTGAAATCATTTGGGTTAAAAATAACCCAATTAGGCGTCAAAAAAAGACTCACCCAATAGTCGACTCAACTTTCTGACATGAACACACTCTAAGATCTGTTTTTGGAAAAATCAAGGCTAAAAATAATGACCAACCCAATATTTGACCCAACTGTCTGACATTTCTACTGTTAAACATGTTGGGTTAACGATAACCCAATGATGGGTCAAAAAAGAACCGTCCAAATATTTGACCCACCTTTCTGACGTTCATACTTTAAACTCAGTTGGGTTCAAATCAACCCAATTATGGGTCCGAATTGGGCCGACCCAATATTTGACCCAACTTTCAGACATTTCTACTCTAAAACAAGATGGGTTAAAAATAACCCAATGATAGGTCAAAAACATACTAACCCAATATTTGACCCTTCTTTCTGACATTCACTCTCTGAAGGACCAACCCAATATTTGACCCTGTTCTCTGACATGTCTACTCTAGAACGAGTTGGGTTCAAAATAACCCAATTGCGGCTGAATAAAGTACCGTCCCAATATTTGTGACCCATCTTTCTACATAGGTTTGTACTAAACCAGCCAATTTTTGTGTTTTTCTTGTAGAAATAACCCCTTTTTGGAGCCCAGAATGTTGGGTCAAATTGACACAAATATTGGCTTGCCATCTCATATAAACAATGAGTGTTTAATAAACATACATGGACACGATTCAAAGCTTAGTTTTGAATGCAAAAACGTTCCCGCTCTGACTCGATCGGCGCTTTGACGCCATCGTCCCTCGCATGGACGACGTCCTTCCCGGTGTGACTTTGAGGCCAGCCGGGAGCTTCCATGGATCAAACGCAGTCGAGGACCGCTCGTTATCAAAATTACCTCCAATTTTCCCTTAGCCCGCCGTGTTGTTTAAGCGCAACATGTGATAAAAGGCGCGCGGGGAGTTGTGGACGCTCGCTAACTGTCAACGGGCTTCGTTACCCGCCCGTAAAAGGACGGCTTCTTTATCGCGCCGGTGCCAGGCAAAGTCCTTGCGAGGAGGGAGCATATGCCGTCTTTCAGCCGCCGTCTTTTATTTGGAGTCTCCGGAGGTCCGCGCCCGTCTTTCTCCTTGGAGTTTGCTTTGAGGAATGCAAATGGCGATGCCTCGGGCCCAGACGCTCTCTGATTTATCTGCTCGTTTATCTCGGCGCGCATCTGCCCGCGCCCTTGCGTCTGCCCGTTGCTCACTCCTCCCCGCTTTCGGCCGCCGCGTGGACCTCGGACCACCGACGGCACCCCGGACCGCCGGGCCCTCGCTTTCGCCCGCTATTTTTTTTTCTTACGTGCTTCTTTATCTGATGTTATGTCAAGAGCGTGGGGCGTTTATGCAACGATATCGTTGTAAAATGGAGTGCCGTAAACCTGTTGCTCGCAGAGATAGAGATCGATAGCGAACGTCAAAATACCGCAAACTGTGCAAGCATAAACGTGGGAACATTTGGAATGCGTCGGATGACGTTACTCTTCAAAATAAACGTCTTACTCAGGGGCGGCGCTGCTCGCTGACGATGGGTGGCCGTGATTACGAGCCTCCCGTTTGCCCACCCCCACAACTGGTGAGAATGTATTATGTTATATTACATTATATTATATTGTATCGTATTGCAGGGCGATATGGCCCAAAAATATTTTTGTTACAATCTGGTTGATTACAATTTTAACCATTTCAATCCAAGTAATAAACCCCACCCCCTCAGATGGATAAAAAACAACAAACTGGCATGGCCGCATACAACATATTATTGTGGAGATGTATTATTTTGTTTTGTTTTTTTACTTCTCTTCTAAATTATTCACTACCAGCCCAGTTAAAATGGATTTTTGACTTATGCAGTGCCTTGCAAAAGTATTAACCCCCATTTACTTCAACGACCCGCTGAAGCGGCGACAATCAGACCGAATTTTCTGCTTATTTCACACTGCGCAAAGGTAACATTAATCACAATACTGCGTTTAGACTCGTGGGCCTGCATAGGACATTTTACAGCAAAGATGATTTTGGATATTTTTGTGTAACGGCTTGTCATTCAACTCCCTTTGATCATGTATGCGCATATCAGTTTAAAAATAGGATGCGCGCACGTTTTCAAAGGCTATTTTGAACAACGCGTTTTCTTTCTCGTCCTGAATCTCACCAAAAGTGGCTTGTGACTCCAAACGTGGGTACCAGTTGAGAAGGTGGCTTTCCACAAACACAACGCCAGGAAGCACACCGAAGCTTCGTATGTCGGCACGTGACGCTACGGCGGAATAAAGATCTCCGCCTTCAATTCCAAACGTCCTCCGTCCTTCGTCCTCCACCTTCGCGCCCCCTTCCTCTCCAGACGTGGCCCACATCGGCGGGCGCGCGGGCCGGTCTTGTCGGGCCCGGCGCGGAAGCCCGCCGCGTGTGAGGTCAGCCGTTATTTATCACAGGCGCGCCGTCGTAATTGACTCTCCTTGTCTTTTTGGAGGACGCGGGCAGATATAAGTGTGTCAGGACACCTCGGCGCTGTATATCAGGCTGTGGCGCGGGGGAGGGGCGGATGCTGAGTTATCATTGTGCACCGCGGCGGCGCCGCACGCCAAATGAGGCGCGGGGCAGTGAATGGAACAGGATGCCACAAAGGTACAATGGTCCTCTGATCCTATTATTTGCAATGGATGTTGATAAGAGCAGAGGTGGGCGGTCCGTCGCTAACCTAGCAAACTAACAAGCTGGCGCTTGCTCAAGCATAAGGACGCGCCGCTATCGTCCCGTTTACAAGGAAGTATTCCTGACTTGTCGTAATCCCCAAATGTACGACCAAAAATGCGTGCGCGTCCTACAATATGCGTCCTATCTATAGTGCGGATCGCCGTATTCTAACGAACAATATTTACCGTAACGGGACGAGCTAGCAGGTGGACATCAGTTGGCTGTTTGCAGCCAGAGCCCGTTGCAGGTAACGGCTGCTCGTTTCAGCCGAGAACGTCATGTCGTTATTTTCAATAAAAGAAGCGAGCACACCGAACCACCGTCCGAGTTGATTCTTGTTCAGGCGCAGGAATATCAGGAAAACCGAGGTTGCAGTGTCTCCAGCTGATTCGACAAAAGAGTGGCAAAGTATGGAGCCCAGCGCTTCAGCGAGATCTTTTGCCGTATACCATAGGTGTGGACCTCCGGTCCTCGAGGGCCGGCATCCTGCATGTTTTCCAATTTTCTCTCCACAACACACCTGATTCACATGATTATTAACAAGCTCTGCAGGAGTTGATCCTAATCATTTGAATCCGGTGTGTTTGAGAGAGTGGCTTTGAAAACTGGCCTTCGAGTTGCACACCTGTGGCGTATACACACCATCATAAACTTGGAGGAACACAGATACTTTGAGTATTTTTGGCAAAAGAACTCGAGATTAGACGCAAGGACAAGGAAAAAACTTCTTGGAGCGCATTCAACATTACACAGGCGCAGCGTTCGCTGGCCGCTCACAATGTGGGAAATTTGAAACACACTTAACCCGTAACAAAAATATAACACGGCTATGAATACAATAGAGTATTAAGAATTATGGAAGATGAGATTTTTTCTGTTTTTATATAGTTTTTACATTGTGGCCAAACTCTTGGCGCGTCCTATAAACATTAATATCGAAAATACCAGAATTTGACCCTAAATGTTAGGGTGCGTCCGATATAGACACAGGTGACTCCTCTATTAGTGGAATTACGGTACGTTAACCTTGTGGCGATGGCCAATCGTGGCTGGGACCTGATTGTTTGCGTTGCGCTTCACAGTCGTGGTTTCCTGAAGTCAGACGCATACGTGTACAAAATCTTGCTCAACACATTCGTGGTGCAGGCCTTAAGTAAAAAGCAATGTTTAGAGTTCCGAATTACAGGGCCCGTATCATGACATTTTAAACCTTCCACAATTTAAATATCCGTAAAGCTCCTATCCCACCGACATGCAAACAAAGTGAGCGAATGTGCATTGACCTCAGGGTTTTGATTCCAAGTCGCGTTCTGTAACGGTCTTTATCGTTGGCGATACATGTATACTGTACATACAGTATATCTGGAATGATCTAATGTGGAGTCATGCCCTCATTTGTGGCTGTTTTTTTTTTTGGGAGGGGGGCAGGTCATCTGGAAGCAAATACTTATTAATGGTTAGCCACTTGACAATCAGATAACGGGTGGCGTTAACCATTAAGCCCAGGTTGGCCCCAGGTTAGAGGCCGGGCCATGTGTACGCAAACGCGTGTCTGCATGAAAGCGGCCGCTGTTCTCTAAGCCGCATCGGTGCTCATCTTTCACCTCTTGACGCCTTCAATGCGGGAGAATGCGGGAAAAAACGTCTTTTATTTCAATCCTTCAAGTTGAAAACTTGGGTGATATGTTATCTATTATAATACAATATAATACAATGCAGTCGTCATTCTGCTATGCTAGCTATATATGTATGTATGTAAATTGAACTGCTAAAAAAAACTTCAGTATTTAACGACATTCTGAGTCATCGGTGGTTTAGGAATACACATGGAAGCCAAGTGGAGTTCACAAGGTCATTTCCAGCTTGGGGATTAAGTAAACTAAAGAAAAAAAACGGCACTAGCTGCAACTTATCAGACTTTCTTGTGTGCCTGAACCTTTTCCGATTTTTTTATCTCCCGCAATGTTTGCTCGCGGTACAAAAAGCGGCCTTGCAGTCCACGCTGCAAAAAGCATGTCCCAACAATGCTAAGAATTGACTTTCCCGCCCGCCCGCGTTGCCGGACATTGTGTGCGCAGTCTTGTTGTTATGTTTTTACACTTCCAAAGTTGTAGTCATATATGTTTTATTTTTTCTATATTCATTTGGGGGGGAAAAGTTGGTCATATTTGGGGAATTACTGTATTTTTTGATAGGTGGCTTATTCTTTAGGGACTTAAAATGGGCCTAATTTCTAAAAAAATGTATTCATTTATATTTGACTGGGGTTTTGCAGTTTTGTTCATGTTCATGTTTTTGTTCTCCTTGTGTCCCATCAGTGTGATTGCGTCCACCTGTCCGCGTTAACTTGCTTCCCCTGTTTTGGCCAATCAGCTCCCTGTTCCAATTGTTTCTTATCCAGGTGCTCCTTGTTGTCGCATTAGTTTTGAATGTATTTAATTTCCTGTTTCCTTTCGATTCTTGTCGGGTCATTGTGGATGTTGCGTCCCTTGTTTCTGTCCGTTCCTCGCTGCCCTCCCTTCCAGCTTCCTGGTTTTCTGCTCCTTTTGACATCATTTTTTTTATTTTTCAGGCTACCCCGCCTCCCTTCCTATGGGTCCACATCCTCTCTCCCATGTTCCACCGTGACAGTTTCCGATCGCGCGGTCAGGACGGGGACGTCCCGGAAGACATCGACCACGTAGGTTGCCTCTATTTTGAATGAAATCTTTCCGTTTTCTTTTTTTCTTTTTGTTCGTTTGAATTTTGGTTGGAAGAAGACATAAAAAGCACGGTCAAAGCAACTGTATTCATCGTCCCTCAAACGTAAAGCAATACTAATAAAACTAGGCCTGGATGACATCCTTTAGTACCACCTCGGAAGGGGAAAACAGTTGTAAAAGGGAAGGGAAGTGGAGAAAAGGAAGGTCATCTGGTTTCCATTAAGAAGATAAACCGGTTGACTCTTTTTACTGGGCGCTTTTGTTAGCGGGCCGGACGAGCGCGGGCCCTCGCTCGCTCCATCATCATCCACTTGACACAACATTAACGGCCCTCAAAGAGCCGCGCGGGGCTTCCTTAATCACAAACTAATTGCAGCAGAAATTCTGCCTCCTTTCCCCTCGGCTGCTAGCTGACCGCCCGGGCCCGAGATGCGGCTGAATGCCTCAAGATGTGCAAGGATGCGTGGACAATCAGAAAATTAGGGACATAAACTACACACATATATATATATATATAGTTTGTATTATTTTGTATTTGTATCATTTGTATTATTTATTATTATTTATATATAATTTTTATTGTTTTTATATTACCTTTATTTTATTTATTTTTTACAAAATATTTTATTCAAAAGTAAAATATAACTTTTAAAAATGCGTTGTATATTTTTCAATAATTATATTTACATTTACTTAACGTTAAATTATATTAGATTCTATTTTAAAATGTATTATAAATGTATTATATACTGTATATATATATATATATATATACACACACACAAACACACTCACGCACACATTCTCCCAACTGTACTTGACGGAACTACGCCGAAGGTGCGAGATCATCTTTCCTGGCTGGCGCTAATTTAGCAGTGGCTCAAGTGTAAGGCGAGTGTTGGAATTAATTAGAGGGCATCTTGATCAAGCGCCGTCCTCTGGCTTGCATACAAAGCGTGCAGGAGACAGCATGCGTCGCTCGCATTCAACGCGCTCTTCTCACCTTGTTCATCAAGTATTGGACTGGACTACAAGTCCAGTATGTTAAGTGAGCATGTCTGAGAAAAGATAGTTTTGGAGTGCACGTATTCATCTGATCCATCTTGGTTTTTCACCTCTTTTATTTTGTCAGCAGAGCTTGCTTGTAAGATGCCTCAAAAACTATGAAATTGCTTGTGAATATTGAAAGCTGACCCTAAATAACAACATCTATAAAAAATGTACAAGTATTCTGAAACTTCTGTCTTTTTTTTTAAACATTTAAAAAAGAAAAACACGATTTCAATCAACTTTCAACAAATTTCAATTCGGGTTTATACTGGTTCCAGGTTATTCTGTAACAGAAAAAAAAATACCAAATTGACTGTTAGCAGCCAATAGCAGCTCGTGTTAGCTGAGGTTGTTCCGGCTCTATTTGCAATAAAAGAAGCGAGCGGACTGAACCAACGTGTAAATCCAATGTTATTCTCGGGCAAACAGAGAGGTTCTGATGCCTCACGAACACAAGAAAGTATGAAGTTTAGGAAGATGAGATTTATTGTTTTGCCATAGTTCTTACATCATCGCCAAACTCTTGTTGCATCCTATACACGATAACATGGAAAATACCAGAATTTGACCCGAAAAGGAAGGGTGCGTCTTATTACATTGGTAGGTTAGGGGAATTCCGCCATTCAATAGTGACAGTCTGTTGTCCTAGACAGAAAGCCCGTAAAATGCAGGTAGCCTGTGCCTGGCCCCCCTCCCCCGCGGATAACAAATGGGCCTTTTCCAAGGGAGCCGAAGCTAAACGATGCTTTCACTTAGTAGCAAAGCGGTTGTCCTTCTTCATAAGGCGGCTCTCCATCAAAGCGCAATGAATCCCGTCCCTGCTTGTCTTGCGTGTCTTTGATTAAACGCAGTAGCTAGCCTCTTCTGCTTACCCCCCAGTGAGCAAACTCCGGCAAAGATTCGGAAAAGACTCCTAGCCAGATTATCATTTTAGCTTGTTATTCAGATTATTATCCAGATGTTTCTCAGATGGAATGAACGTTTTGCTCACAATTGTCCATCCCCAAAGTTCAAACCTTTGTGGATAGGACGCACACTGTAAGAAATTCCTGTGAAATTTTGCTATGTGCATCCCTGCACATGAGGCATGTTGGTAACGGTGTCTGATTTGGACATATGGAAAAGTCTGAAAACAAACATTCATTTTTTTTGTTTAATTAGAACTAAGAGTAGATCAAAAAAGACTTTCCATGGACTGGCCAACCGTGTAGACTGCACCTGAGATGTTTTGACAGAGGCTATCACAACGCGAGCGGCTCCCTCTAGACTCCCGTCGGTCCCAGGGAAAAGACTCCTTCCGTTGGTGAACGTCACATGACTAGAGTGCGGCGGCGGCGCACTGTGTACACACTCCGCTCTTGCATTTGTCCGCGCAACGGCTAACCTCGTTATCTTGTGTGTGAACTTCCAAGGCCTCGTCTGCTCTTACAGGATTTGCAGCCACCTCGGCTGATCCTATTGCTTTGGCACGCTGACAAAAGCCAGCGGAGGATAAACAAACGCATTCTGGAAGTGCTATCAGCCGCAACCTGACACTGAGGAGAAGAGAAGCGTCTTAGAAGATGCAAACATGTTTAGATAAATAGCCTTTATTATCATTACACCTGCGCAAGAACAAAGTATAACATTTTGACTTGACAAGCTCGGACCATCCAAGAAACATACATTGCAATCGTCCGACTGGGGGCTGACGCCGGGCGCCCCGAGATCTGAATCAGATGATGGAGGAGAGAGGAAAACGAGTCTTGGGCCATGCCCCAAACAGAGGGCATGGCTCAAGTCTGGGAAAAAAAAACATTGGCCAACAAAAATAAGACACTAACAATATATCTGGCACAATTTGTTGATGGCTGGGGGCTACCCGGGAAGTATTTGGGTATTTATGGCCAAATGAACTTGTGAACCGTGAGGAGAAGGAAAAATAAGTGCTTTCCACTGGCAAGGCATTCGCCCACGCTCACAATGCGAGAAATCTGAAACACACTTAACCCGCAACAAATGTAGAACTTGAACGCAAGACAATATGAAGAATTTACAAAAGATGGGTTTTTTTTCTGTTTTGCTGTCACTTTTACTTTGTCGCCAAACTGTCGGTGCGTCATATACGTGCTAATGTAGAAAATTCTAGAATGTAACACGAAAATTGAGGTTACATACTATACACATGTGCGTCATAAATTACGGGATACACTTTATGGCTATGAACACCAGAAAAAATGAAGAGTTTAGGAATACGGGCGTTATTCTGTTTTGCTATAGTTTTGACATTGTTGTCAAAATGTTGGTGCATCATACACACTAACATAGAAAACTAGCAGAATTGGGCCCCAAAATTGAAGGGTTCGTCGGTTACGGTACGTATTACGTGAGCGCCAAATACTTATTTTCCTCCATGAAATAGCTAGCACGGGTGCAAGAAAAATGGTATCCTAAAATTAAGGGCGCGTCCTATATTTGGGGAAATACGGTAGGTCAGATGATGGTGCGCCATCTTTTGGACTTGCTGAATAAAACGCGCCTACTGTGATTGTAGAATTTACTGGCCATGCATGTAGAAAAGAGTAAAAAGCTTCTTTTTTTTTTTAAATCCATTGGACTAGTGTCCAATGGTATTAACATCATTGAAGGCATTTGCCGTTGGCCTTGCTCTTTACAAATATTCCAACGTGTCAAAGGCTGATAATATACATTGAGACACTCAATCAAGGTACTAGTTAACATGCCGTTAAAAAAGCAAAAAACATGCATTTCAATTTGAGTCGATTGAGAGAAGCCGGAGATAGGAAGCACTCTTGCGCAAGAAAAGGCCGTTTTCATACCTTAATGATCGGATTCTCTCATGGCCACAAATGAATGGACGTCTTAATGGGAGTCCAACAGAAATGATACACTAAATTTAATTATATTAAAGAGGAGAATTTAAGTACTCTGTGGCATTGAATTATTTTCTCCCTTTTGCAAAGTACTCCAACGGAGAAGACAACGCCGACTGTGAGCTTTGATTGACGGCCGCCTTTATCGTAGCGAAGGAAGGTCGCGGCAATCGGGAAAGCGTCTCCACTGGAAATCCTTGGACGTTCCTGTTTGTTCGATTCGTATTCCGCGTTGACTGTAGTAGACGTCACGTCAAGCCAAAGAGGACGCCCGGGACCATCTATGGGAGGATTTCGGTACCCCGCCCTGAAAATCGCTCCTTAGCTCATGTGGATACTTTCAAAAGTATGCAAGGCTTTGTTTCAAATTTATATTTATTCATTTGTGTTTTGATGCGCGCAACACGCCAGCAATGCGCAACACTAACATCATCTTCCTAAATTCTTCATTTTTTTCTTTTGTTCATATCCATAAAAAGCGTATGGCCGGTGTGACGTGCACTTGTTTTTCCTTCGCCGCGAACGCAGCTCCAGTTCATTTGACCCCAAATAGCCGAAGTTGCGCAGCTTCCGTGTTTCGCCAAGTTTATGATTGTGTGTATATGCCAAGAGACCGCAATTAACAAACGGGTCCAATGGAATCCCTTTCCGTCGCCGGCTGCCGACTTGAGGATGAGACGTTTGGTGCATTCCGACGCAGTCGGGAAATTGCAAAGACGGATAAAAAGGCCGTAGTAATAACTGTAACAGCAATATTGTTAATAATAATCATCGATATTTTTGTCGTATTTTTATTCTTTAGAAAAATACCGGGCACGGGGAGACATGCAAACTCCACGCAGTATGGACAGAGACTGAATGGAGCCCGTAACCTCTGAACTGTGAGGCGAACGTGCCAACCAGTTTTCCACCGTGCCAGCTTGGTAAAAAAGCGCTGCAACAGTCAAAGTACATTCCATACTTGCACGGTTTGATTATTTTTGTAAACAAGCCACTTCTTGCTTCACCTTTGTCTTCAGGTAACAAAATGTGTCCTCTGTCTTTGTCCAATAGTGGAACACGATTCACCGACGATTCCCAGCCCACGCGTGTTATTGAAAATCGTCAGTTATTATCAAATGATTATTCTGCGTAGTTTTTTTTGACTGGTTGGTCGGTCTTTTGGGGGGGACAGACTCTTAAGATAGTCCCGGACTTCCATTTTTTTCCGACGGAGAAGTTGAAGCTCCGAATGACAGCGCCGATCATTTCAAGTCGGCGCTTTGATGATGGGCGTTCTTCAACACTTGGCGTTTTGATCGCGAACGCCGCCGAAGCAGTCATGCGACGGCGCGGACAATTCAAGGACCTCTTTGTCCATTCATCAGCACCCCCGATTGTGCCCAAGTCATGCTTAGCCGCGGGCCGGGCTCCGATAGTCATCGGCGGATGATTGGACGCACGCATTCTTAACATGACTGACCTGTGACATCTGCGGGCCTGGCCGCCAGCCCGTCATTAGGCGCACAATGCCGCGCTTTCTTTACCTCTTATCTTTGGTCCGTCGCATTCAGAGTTTCTGCATTAACTCGTCAGCTGAAAGTCTCCGCGTTGCATCGTCGAGTCGTCGCCGACGCTTTTGTGGCGGCGCGATGACAGAGCCACACCCCTGGGGCGCGCTCTCGGACCCGTGAGCGCCCCCGAGCGCAGAATCTGGAAGGGGCCGTCGCGTATGTTGCATAGGCTTGCATGGTCATATCCTCGCAGACGATTTATTTGCTTTCCGTTTGACCGTCCACGTCTGCTGGTCAGTGGCGAATACTAGAACGGTCAAAATCCCACGTTCCGTCCGTTCCGTCATCATTTGATGACGGAAAACCGGACGTCCATTAGTTAGGAATCGCCGGACAGTCTATCGGTCCCCAACTGACTGTCCACCTCTGCTGGTCGGGGACAAATACTATAATGGAAAAAAAAACGCTCATGGTCATCTTTTTTTCTCGGTGACTCGCCATTTCTCTGGAAAACGGATGTCGTTTAGTTCGTTAGTTAGTTAGTTAGTTCGTTAGTTAGTTAGGAATCACCGGACAGTCCTTCGGTCCCCAACGGACTGTCCACCTCTGCTGGTCGGTGACAAATGCTATAATGGGAAAAAAAATGCTTTCCGTCAATGCTTAGGTCATCTTTTTTGTCGGTGACTCGCTATTTCTCTGGAAAACGGACGTCCGTTAGTTAGGTAGTTAGGAATCACCGGACAGTCCTTCGGTCCCCGACTGACCGTCCACCTCTGCCGGTCAGTGACAAATACCCCGATGGACAAAAACTCACTTTCCGTCATCTTATTAAGAGTTTGTCAACGTTTATCGGGAAAATCCGTTCGTGAGGGACCGCTACAGTAAACGGTCCATTGGTCCCCGGGTACCAGGTGGGCGTCGATGCTAACCCCGACCCAAATATGGCCTAATAACGTAAATCCAATTCTTTCCTACGACGTTCTCCGCATTAGATCGCCCGGGGAACAAACAAGCGTGCGACCCCGAAGCCACGTTTTGGTGTCCTCCCCGGTTAGGCCTCAGCGTACGCGATGACGTTCGTCCGTCAATAGCTCGGATCTCACGCAAACGTCACCCAGCGTTTGCCCTCATTACCCTCCGGGGTCCGCGCGCGCGTTGGCACGTGCGTGTCCGTCGGCAATCGGGCGCAAAGTGAATGAGAGTGCTTATGTGTTAATATGTCATTTCCAGCGATCAGTCAGCGCCGGCTTCTCGCGCTTGTTTACGGCCGCGCCGCCACAATTACAAGGCAGAGTGGGGGGTGCCGAAATAAAGTGTCCGTGAAAGATTGATGGCTTTGGTCTTTAGTTCAATTGTAAATTAGAATAGCAAGTCCCCGTGGGATACAAGAGCTCTATTTATGATTAAGAAAAAGCTTCCATTATGGAGTGGCGCTTGGAAAAGTTTGCTCCCTCTTCACAAACAGGCAATTAGCTTGATGGAATGGGCTCCACTTTTTTTTTTTTTTTTTTTTTTTTTGCGACCCACTTACGTGAACCCATATTATGACCATCAGCCTGCTAGTTTATGATATTATTTTCTTGCTGTTTGAATAAACTCAATCTTTTTTCCCCTAGCAATAAATCATCAAATCTATAGCGAGCCGGCTGAGCGGCCGTCGGAATTTTGTAATCGTCGGTCGGTGTTTTTTTTTCTTCTTTTCGCCCAATTTTTTCTCGTTACGTCGTCGCCGCCAAAGTTGGGCGTTTAGCAAAGTTTTGACGCTCCGTCATTCAACATTCTTCGAGCGGCTTAGGTGCCCTTCCGTCATCATCGGCGCGTCATTTTTTTTTCAAGGCGAACCTAGCTGTAATCGGCAATTCATGTTTTGTTTTTAACCCAAGCTTCTCTCGTCATTTTATCGCCGCCAAAGTTGGGCATTGAACAAAGTTTTCCTGCTCGTTATTCATCATTCTTCAAGAGTCTTAGATCATGGTCAAACCACCATTTTTCATCAGGCCAACTTAATCGTAATCGTCAGTTCATGTTTTTTTGTTTTTTTTTTTTACCAAGTTTCCGTCGTTACGTTCTCGCCACCGAAGTCGGGCATTTAAGAAGAATTCGCCGCTTCATCGTTTTTAAACGTCTTAGGTGCCCTTCCGTTATCCTAGCCCTCCGTTTTTTTTCAAGTGAACCAAACCGCAATCGTTTGTTTATACCGAGCTTCTCTCGTCACGTTAGCGTACGTGACAAAATGTCAGGAGCGTGGAAGACTAACTGACGGCGAAACGCTTTTGATTTCTTCCGGGAAAAAGGCCGCTCCCGGCAAGTGTCGGGTTGCGACGAGAAAATGTGTTTATTTGTCACTTCCACGTAGCCCTTCTACTCCGTAGTATAAATAAAGCACTTTGTCACACTATGCCTGCCCGGACACGCACTTTGCTCTTTGCTTGATTCATGACCTCGCTCGCAAGTTTCACTCTGGAAAATCGGTTTTAGACTTCAAAAATGATGTCTTTATCTCAAAATACGATAGCTTGATAGTTTTTTTTTTTTATTTTTAAAGGACTACTGTTTTTTTCGAGCATGAACAGACCTTTCAACCACATTTCTTTGTAGTTTGATCTTCCATATAGTTTCTTTGCTGATTGGCGGGGACATGGTCAAGCCAAAACTTGCGACGTGCCCCAATGAACCCAAATACGGCATTCTGATGAAAATTGCGTTTGTGGAATAACGATTAAACGGCAAAAGACACCGGTTTTATTCCTGGTGAGGGGGCGGCCATTTTCCCACTTGCCGTCGCCTGAATATGACATCGCAGTTGCGCTGGGCTCAGATAAGAATTTGTTTTCTGAGTTGGCTCATATGATGTTGGCAAGGCGAGCTGTGATTGGTTGTTTCCTGAGCAAATAACCAGTCACACATAACCCGTTTGGTCATGTGACACTGGCAAACTGAGCCGTAATCAGTCGCTACCCGCGCAACTGTGATGTCATTTTCAGGCCACAGCAAGTGGCAAAACGGCCACTCCTTCAGACAGCGGCCATATTGCTGCTTAGGTTAGTTTTGTTTTGCTTGGTTTTGTTGTTCCACAAACACAATATTAATGAATGCATCAAATCCCAAAGGCGTAGTTATACGTCAGAGTTGACACATTCACCCCCCCTCAAAAAGAAGAAAAAAGAAATGTGTATAGATAGGGCTAATGCCCCTGAACATTTTGAGGACATTTCTACTTGATGATGTTTTAACTCTTTCAAAGGAAGCCCAAGTTGGGCGATATTAACGCCGGGCTAGTGAAAAATCCCCGGAGAGCCAGGGGTTAAGGAAAGCCTCCTTAATAAATGACGTCATACGTGTAGCTCTCGCAATAATGTTTTCATGACTTCCTGGGCTCATAAAATTTGGAAGGCCCTAATTATGGAAATAGTATTTTGTTTTGACGACGGCGTTTCGGGTACTTGACCCGCCGCCGCCGTGCTTCCCGGGTCGTCTTTTTGCTGCGAGGCAAAGCCGCGGCGGCCGACCTTTCGGCTTGCCGCCGGCCCTCGTCTCGCGATGGGCTCCCGAAGTGAAAGAATTTCCTTCCCGGCCCGCAGAAAGGTGTCTTTGTTGACAACTTCTGCGGCCGGCCCTTTTTGCGAGCGTTTTACAGAGAAGCTTTCACGTCGTCATTTCGTTACTTCGGCCCCGAGCGTTTGACCCTCTTTGTGGGCTTCGGCGTGGCTGAAATCGCAGACGTTTTTTTGCAAACATTTTTGTAACGCCGCAAACACACAACATTAGAAAAAATGAACAAAAGGACTCTAAAACGGCAACTGGAGAATTTTTGGTTGTCTGGTATCCTCCTGACAGACTTGCCTGTCCAAGTTCCATTTTGAATTCCACCAATATCTTTTCAGATTTTCAATGAATCAATAATTGGAGTACACTATAGTCTCCACAATAATTGGAGACTCAAAATACCTACAAGCCAATATTCTGCTTTTGTATTGAGCACAATGGTCTGGGTTGAGACTGACTTTGTTTTTTCCCCATGTAAAACAAATAAATGCATTGTTTTTTGGACCCAACTGATTAATCGACCAATTGTGGCCCCCTAAATTCATTCGATTTTCATCCAAGTCAGATTAGTCAAACAAATCACAATTTTGTTTGTTAAAAAAAAAATATCCATAGCAGTTTTACCTCACTATTTTTCTTGATATTGTTCCTTCTTCTAAATTGAGATTCAGATTGAAAAATGATTATTATTATTCATTTTTATGTATTTGTTTCTTTTGTATTTTTTAAACTGTTAGAATGTATTACCGCTATTATTTTTTATGTACTTTTTCCTTGGTATTTTTTTAAAATGTGAGGATTTGCAGTAAATGACGTCTGCATTAAGAACTAAAAAAACTCATTTTGCGTTTCTAAATTAGGCCTCTCTTGAATCTTCTCTCTGGTTTTTCCTAAAATTGGATATGAAATATTGCGATACTGAGCCCCTTACAAATGTTCATATTTATTGAATATTTAGAATCCCCCGAAAATCAGCCACAGATTTTACATTTTATTTTTTTAAAGGACTTTCCTGACAAATTTTTCATTGTTGATTGACAAAAAGCCTCCCAATGCTGTCGTATGTGTTGTAATAATAATAAGAGTATAGTATAATGGAGGAGCATGATATTTATGTGTAATTAACTCTTTCGGTGCCAGGGACGAGAATTGTCGACTTTTAAAACAGTAATAAAGATAATAAATGAAAAATTTCTCGACAAATACGTTTTGGGTTTGAATTTTTTTGGAGGGTAGCTGACATCCTTGACTAGTACTTATTTAATATTAAGCCAACCGAGCATGTAGTGATAAGTGTGACCATTGGATGGCAGTGTTTTCATACATACAACACATATATACCTGTCATTCCAATTAAGGAATAAAAATCAATCTTTCACATGATAGCAGCCATATTGTGTGGGCCTTGAAAGATGAGAGAAAATGCTAAATATACTGGCAGTCTTGGCACTGAAAGAGTTAAGAGGAGGCATAAATCACAACTCGCTCCTTAGTCACAATAGCAAAACAAGCCACAAGCTCACTAACACCTCCGACCGCCTGCAGCTCTTTTTTTTTTGTTTTTTTTCCCACTTGAAACTTTGTAAGCGGAGCCGGCCGAGCGTTGTGAGCCGGATGACGCTACAATGCGCGGCGGCCCGAGGGCACGTACGTATTACTCCGCCTGACGCCTTTGTCAACGTTTGCAGCCATTTGGAACTCTGCAGCGCGCCGCCGTTTGCTGCTGCTTTTGTTGTTACCGTAATCCCGCAATTATAGAAGGCACCCATGTATACGACCTACCCTTATTTTCGGGGTCCAATTCTGGAATTTTCTATGTTACTGTGTATGACGCACCAACAGTTTGGCAGCAATATCAAAACTAGAGCAAAAAACAATCTCATCTTTTGTAAACTCGTTTATAAATTTTCTTGTGCTTGTATCCCTAAGTTATTTACCGTAATTCCCCAAATATAAGATTTACCTTTGTATTAGAGGCAGCCCTAATTTCAGGGTCAAATTCTGGGATGTTCCGTGTATTTTTAAGCTCGATGCCCATTTTTGGCGCGAAAAATACAGATTAGCAATGATTCATTTTCCAAATGATAATGACTTCATATGTATAAAAATCTGAAATTCAAAAACCACAGACACTGTTCTTGTTTTACAGGATTTTTATTTCTGTCCAAATCTGAAATGCATGACTTATGATTTTGAAATGCCTTAATGAAACATCCAAAAGAATACTCATGCAAATAATGAGCTCATTTGAAAACAAAATGACATAAATTACCGAAAATAAAAAGCTGACGTCATGTTTAAAACTGTAGCGGTCAAACAAACCTGTCTGAAAAAAAAAACATATCCCATATCAATCCATAAAAATGTCAAAAATTCATCTTGAAATGTTTCACTGTAATATGATAGGAACAGTAGGGTTTTCTTTTCAAATTAAGAGCAAATGAATTATAGGATGAAGCAACTTAGAGCTAAATGGATTATATTTGTTTTCTATGTCTTTGCATTGTTTTAGTGACACATTTTTCCCGCAGACGAGCCAGAAATCCACCAGATGATTTCACGACCTATTTTATATGGAGTTGCCAAATAATATACACCTGGAGCAGGGGTGACAAACACATTTTAATCGTGAGCTAGTTTCTGTCGAAGAGCCGTTTCGACCGTGAAGTCAAACCAAATTCACGGCGTACATTTACGACGTACATTTACTTCGTTTTGAAATCGGAGGCCGGCAAAAACTGTTCAAACGACTAATTGGTCACAAAAAAAAAAAACCTAATGCTTGCTGCTTCCGAAAAACCTTTTTAAGTTGAAGACAACTTAGGAATTTGGTCTTTTAGTCAGAATTTTACAGTCGCCATCAGCATTCGGCGGGCCGGGTAAAATAGCGTGGCGGCCCGGATTTGGCCCCCGGGCCTTGAGTTTGACAAATGTATTTTCTTGGAGGAAAGTTGTAAATGTACGTGAGTAGACTAATATTTGTAGCGGCGGGCTCCATCTGCGTTTTGTCTGCGTGCCCGCGCCGATGGGTCGGAGGCCGGCGCCGGCGGCGGGCCTGAACGCTCGTCATTGACGCAAATTGATCTGGAGGCCTGCAAATTGGCGCCGCCGTCGTGGCGGAGAGGGAGCCTCCGCCACTTTAGCCGTAGAGCCGCGCACCTTGCTTATTTTGCGCGTATGAGAAGACCAAATACGCACACAGGTGCAAAGGGGACAAGCCCAACTTTTAAAGGAGTCATTTAAATGACCCCCCAAAAAGGGGTGTCCCGTTTTGCTGCGTTATTCATTTCCCGCAATAGGTTGGCTGACATGAATTCAGAAATCAGCTTACAAGCCAAAAACAGCCGCGTCCAAAATGGATCCCGGCCCCTTTTGCTGAAAAACTCAGGAAGTTCAAAAATGCACTTGACCAAACTCTTCAACTTCGTGTTTATTTTTTTCATCCTACACTTTCATCGCTCTAACCAAGACATTTTTGGAGTTATTCAATTTGTAGAAAATTTGGCTCGGTTTATTTTGACCCAATTGGGCTGATTTTTACATTACAAAAGCAGTTGGGTCCAGCAGAAACCAAATTGGATCAAAGTGGCAGCAATCAAACGTTTTAAGCTACTCATTTCATAGTAAAGTTACAGTCGTTTTCAAACCAACAGTTTTTACATTCTGAAAATGTTTTGTTCTTTTACATACAGGTTATTTTTAGCCCAGCTCTTTTAGAATGCATTTTTAAACCAATATTTTGCTTTTTTTTTTTTTTTTCCACTGTTAAACCAGTTTGGTCAAACATAACCCAAATCAGATTAAAAGGGAACACATCAAACGTTTGAAGTTTTTTATTCATTTGAAAAAATTGCTTCAGTCCATTTTTGACCCTGCTTGAGTTATTTTTGACACAAATGTTCTAGATTGCGTTTTGTCAAAATGACACTTGGGTCAAAACGAAGTCAAATTGGGTCAGAAGGGGACTGACTCCAATTTGAAATTCATTCATGTTTCTCAAAATGTTGCCTAAGCCCATTTTTATCCAAATCTTCTTTTTATTTACTGGTGTTTTTTTTTTTTTTTTATTCTGTTTTCAACTAACACACACACACATACACACACATGCACACACACACACACACACACACACACATATATATATATATATATATATATATATATATATATATATATATATATATATATATATATATATATATATATACATATATATATATATATATATTAAAAACGGTGTATTTTACTAGACATCTGACGTGCAAATAATGATGACGATGATGATGATGACGACGAGGACGACGTCATTACCTGCGCGTGTCTCCAAGTTGGCAAGCCGCGGTTAACCTTTGCCCCGCCGAGGTTAATCAGGCCGGGAACTTTACGGAACCCCCCCTGGGGTCAGCGGTCCGCTATCTGCGCACAGATAACATTAAAAGCCCCGCCCCCGCTCCTCCCACCATTTTTTTTGGTCGCTATTCGACGGAAATGATTGATTATCATTCATCGAGTTTATTTATTTATTTATTTGTTTGTTTATTTTTAGGAGAACCTCAAGCAAGGCACTTGTCTTTTTTTTAATACTTTATTTTAATTAAATACTACTGTGTTTTTATTTTGCTGATTACAATTTTGTTACATTATTTTACACCAAATCACTCTTTTGATTGCTTTATCATTTTTATATTTACAGTCGACACTCCTGCCAATCATCGCGCGTGCGAGTGCGGCCTTTCGTCTACAAACGAGAGAAAATCTTTACCGTGTGCACGCGCGCGCGTGCATGTGTGATCAGTAAATATGAAGTGCAAAGCGACATAATCGTCTTAATCGATTGTTGTTCAAAAACACACACACATATACATCGTGGAACTGCAGCGTGTGTGTGCGCGTGCGCGTGTCCATCATACAGCCTGAAATGAGAATAAATGCTAATCACACACAATAAACCATTACAGCCCGCTAGGAAAACGCAATAAATACATATATATATATATTTATATACATATATATTTTTTAATAGACATATATTTATTTAAAACTAATAACACACAAATATATTTTAATTACATGTATAAACTAATTTATTGAACATTTATATATATATATATATATATATATATATATATATATATATATATATATATATATATATATATATATATATATATATATATTAGCATTCTTAGTTTTGAATGAATTCATTTATTTTTACTACCGCACAATGAAATGGAAATTAAAACATATTTTGAGGCAAATTAGGGTTTTTAATGTTTTTTTTAATTCATGTTTGTGGATTGTTTATGATATGAAAGGACTTCTTTTGCGTGAATCAGCTTTAAGTGGTAAAACGCATGTATTCCATCCATACATCCCAGATTGTACACAGACAGGTGCCCCCCCTCCGCCTTCTCTCGCTCCCTCCCCCTCCTCCCACCAGCACCCCCTCCCTCCCTCCCTCCCTCTCTGCTCACTCCATCCCACACAAAGCAGGTTTTTTTTGTTGTTTTTTTTTTTTTTTTCCTGAAGGAGAGAATAAGCGGCGGGGATGTTTGTCATCCACTTGATGGTGGTCGTCGTCCTAATTCTTCCCAAAAAGCCTTGCGGCTATTAGCCAACGACTTTCTTGCGAGCTCTCCCGCAAAGTTTTTGCACGATTGTTTTGCAATAAACGACCAGCTCTTGTTTTTTTGTTTTTTTTTTGCCTCTTATATTTATTCTTTTTTTTATTTTTATATTTTTTTGCATGTGCGGAGAAGAATCCCGACTGACTCTCTGCTCCAAGACTAATTAAAGATTTGAAAGGAGAGAGAAGATGCACCCCGCTACGGACGAGTCAGCGGCGTATGCATTTGGTAGGTGTTCTGCACATAATCACCATTCAAATCCACCATTTGGCTCATTTATACCTTAAATGATATTCGGTGTACATTTTAAAGTGATGGCAAAATGCATGCAAAAATACAAAGCTATCAATATATTCTCCTACATGTGCTATAGTGCTAATTTCTCCTCATAAAATGTGCAAAAAAAATAAAAATACTTACTATGAGTGGAGCGAGGCTCCGTCCGAATTTTTAAGAAGCGATTCTTTTATATGCAGAATCTGCAAATGAAACGCTAATGAGGTTATTTTCGAATTTAAACAAAGCGCTCCAAATGGCTCGGAAATGGGGTAGATCCAAGTTTTGCGGAAGCGGAGCGGTTCCGAGGTTCGGGAGCTCGTTGGAGCGCTCTCCTTGCCTTGCGTCCGCAACAAGAAGAAGGAGAAGAAGAAGGAGGCGAACCGAACGCGGGGCGGGCAGGCGAGAAGGGAGTGCAGTATACTTTTGGCCGCTAGGGGGCAGCCATACACTGTGCTGCGGGGAGCACAATGCGCGGAGCGGGACACGATCTCACACACACACTCACACACACACACACACACACACCGAGTTCAAGTGTCACAGCCTGTGGTCATCAATGAGGTCATAGGCTGGCTTTTAATGATGATATTGCGGGAGGGGCAAAACTTTATTGACAAAAACAACAGAAGCTTTGCGGCTAATTATGTCATTTTATGGCGGGCTTGTAATTGAGCTTTTTATTTTTAAATAGTGCTAATTACAAGCACTTTGTAGATTTATGAACGATGCTGTTTTTTTTATATTCCGTGCAGTTAGAAGATGGAAAAGATAGGATTGAAATGCCCCTTAGATCGAGACGAAGGTGTGTGAGCGAATGAATTTGCGAGCACTTTTTGTTCGCCATGCATTTGATTTTTTTTTTTATGTATTCCTCATCCATCGGCGTCGGCTTTGTTTTATTATTTTGTCGTTTGACATTTGTTTAAATTGCGTGCTTGTTGTTCGCCCGAAATACATTTACTTTTGTATTTCTTTCCTTTTTGGTCATACGTGCAAAATTCCGCGGTGTGGAATTTGTGGAAATGCTTTATCTTTTCACTTTTAATTGTATGTGTTTTTGTTCGTGTCGCGTCTTCATTTCGCGCGCGATCTTCCCCCGTTTGCGTACCATAAAGGGCAACAGTTTCTTTATTTCATTTCGATAACCGAGACAGTGCGAGACATATTTTTTTCTTTCTTCTTGGAAAAGCGGCTCTTTTTAGGACCCGGCGGCCCTGGGTCGACCCCGGCCGAGTCTTGGCTCGGCACCAAGTGGCACAGCCGCGGCTCGCCAGCCAATGGCGAGCGAGGAAGGCGGTCCTCCACTCGCTCGGCCTGCCTTATATGGCAGCGCGTCGCCATGGCAACGTGCGCTAAGTTGCAGCAGTCGTGTCAAAGTTCACTATATAGAGAAGCTCGGCGAGCCGATCAGAGAGAAAGCATTCTGCCAGCCGCGCTCCTCTTCAGCCCCCCAAAAAAGAACCTCCTTTTTCCACACTTTGATTCGACCGCGTTCCAATTCGCTTTTTCAATTCGCCGCGCGGACGACGACGACAGAGGAGGAAGAGGACGAGAGGAGGATTGTAACAACAACAAAAAAAAAAAAAAGGCACCGAGGAGCAAGGCGGACATCTTCCACGCCGGACTCGAGAAGCGGATTTGTCTTTTTCTTGCGGAGCGAATTCTTCCGGAGCTTGTTGGTCCTCATTCGCATCCTCGGCCCCCCGCCTCCCCGCCCCCTCCTCCCTCCGCGTCGCCTTCCTCCCTCCTCCAAATACATATCCGTATATTTTTATCCGTTTTTTTCCCCCCCTTCAAAACGGTCCATGCCGCTCGCTCGCTCCGGTCCCGGCACTCTGCTCACCTTCCCCTCCTACGGGGGCGCTGGATGGCCGGCGGTAGGACCCCCCTGGTGAGAAGCAGCCTCCGCCTCGTCCGCCTCGTCCGCCTCGTCCCCCTCGTCCCCTTCGCCTCGCTCGCGTCCTCGCCCCGCTTCGTCGTCCTCGTCCTCGCCCTCGCCGACTCGACTCATTCCGGGAGCGGAGCGTGGAGCGCGGCGCCTCGGCTGCTGTGGTGACATCCCTCCAGCCCCCTCCCCCTTTCCTCCTCCTCCTCTCCCGTCCTCCTCGCCCTCCCCTCCAGAAAAAAGGTCAAAAAAGAGACAAAACGGCCGAGCAAAAAGTTTCCCCCCCGTTGACTGAGAGGCAGATATGGCAATGGTAGTGTGGAGAGGCTCCCAGGACGACGTGGCGGACACCCAGGGCGCCCTCTCCTCGCAGAGCCAAGGCGGGCTGGCGCTGGGCAGCGGCCCGCCGGGCCAGCTGGGGCTGACGGCGGCGCAGGTGGCGCCTCCGGCCGCGCCGCCGCCGCCGCCGGCCCAGAGCGGCGGCGGCGGAGGCGGAGGCCAGTCGGCGCCCGGCATCGGCGGCGGCGGCGGCGGCGGCGGGCAGCCGGCCGACAAGCAGCCGCAGCACATCGAGTGCGTGGTGTGCGGGGACAAGTCGAGCGGCAAGCACTACGGCCAGTTCACTTGCGAGGGCTGCAAGAGCTTCTTCAAGCGCAGCGTGCGGCGGAACCTCACCTACACGTGCCGGGCCAACCGGAACTGCCCCATCGACCAGCACCACCGCAACCAGTGCCAGTACTGCCGCCTTAAGAAATGCCTCAAGGTCGGCATGAGGCGGGAAGGTATCGGCACTTTTTTTGTTTGCGAGCGAGCGCGCGCGCACGCGCGCGGGGTAGGGGACGCGGGAGGGGGAGCGGGCCGGACCCCGCGCTTCTCGCGGTTGTTCCGTCGCGCTTTCCGTTTTCCTCCGAGCTCGCGCCGCGGCGCCTTTGTGCGCGCTGCCATCTTGGCCGTCCGAATGCCGGCTTTCAATATCTGCAGTCTCTCTTTTTACCGCAGCCGTGCAACGGGGACGGGTGCCGCCCACGCAGCCGCACCACGGCCAGTTCGCGCTGACCAACGGGGACCCGCTGCACTGCCACTCGTACCTGTCGGGATATATCTCGCTGCTGCTGCGCGCCGAGCCCTACCCGACGTCCCGCTACGGCAGCCAGTGCATGCAGCCCAACAACATCATGGGCATCGAGAACATTTGCGAACTGGCGGCGCGCATGCTCTTCAGCGCCGTGGAGTGGGCCCGGAATATCCCCTTCTTCCCGGACCTGCAGATCACCGACCAGGTGGCCCTGCTGCGCCTGACCTGGAGCGAGCTCTTCGTGCTCAACGCGGCGCAGTGCTCCATGCCGCTGCACGTGGCGCCGCTGCTGGCCGCCGCCGGCCTGCACGCCTCGCCCATGTCCGCCGACCGCGTGGTGGCCTTCATGGACCACATCCGGATCTTCCAGGAGCAGGTGGAGAAGCTCAAGGCGCTGCACGTCGACTCGGCCGAGTACAGCTGCCTCAAGGCCATCGTGCTCTTCACCACAGGTCAGCCCGCGACCGAGCGAGCGAGCGTGCGTGCGTGCGTGCGTGAGGGAAGGAGGGAGGGAGGAAGGGAGGGGGGCCAAGATCGAGCCCGGCTTGCCTATTGCACCGGGTGGAGGAGGGGGGGCGGTTTGCCGTGCTAATGTTTCGCTCCGGACAAATAACAAACACACGTGGGTCGAGGGTGCGGGCGATTGGTTCTCCCCTAACGCGAAAATGCGCGTGCTGCCACTAAAAAATGCGCCTTTCCTTTTATTTCCTCGAGCGGTCGCACCAAATGCAAGCGCTTCAATTTCAGCTTATTGTATGCGACAACCTGGGGAAAGAAAGTGGATCGTGTTCTTTTCCCGTGTATATACGCGGGCTCGCCCCCCCAATAATCGTGTAACGTCCTTCAAAGCAACACACGTACAAAATGGTGCTCCTTCCGTTTTTTAAATTGTTTACAAAAACGTGCAGCGCAAACACGACGTATGTCATATAAATGACGTGTAAATTAGATGTACCCATATCTATCTCCAGATAATCGTTGTATTAAAAAGAAAAAATAGAGACGTGCATCTATCATAATATCGGCACGGGCTGTCTCACAGAAATCAAAAGTAACCACGTAAAAAATGATTTGTGATGTCCATCCCTCTCCATTGTTGTCATAATAAATGAGCTCGAGTCCATTTCCACACCACAGTATTTTCCATATACAAATAAGTAAATACAATTAAAAGTAACTAGCCATTTGCTGTTCATAAAGAATGAGTGCGTTCACACTATAGTATTCTCTATACGTTTGGGTTTTCTTTCGAAAAAACGTAATAATAAAACTTTAACTACGCAACCCATTTAGTGCCCAGTAAAAAGCATGTTTACATACCACTTATTCTCACTGAATACGACTGAGCCCATTCACACTCTTTATATAGTATCTAAGGGCTTACATAAGAAAGAAATATTTAAAAAATATATATATTATTAAACTAACTCCGCAATGCATTTGGTGCCCAGTAGAGAGTATGTTTACACAGCGCTTATTGTCACTTTATTGAACGAGACAGCCCATTCACACTCTATTATATAGAATGTGAGGGCTTTTATCTGGTAAAAAATAAAAATAATGACCTCATGCATTTGGTGCCCAGTAAAATAAAAAATGTTAAAATACCGACTTTTTTGTCACCATATTGAATGACAGCCCATTCACACTCTGTTAATGTCAATATCGTAAAATCGGATATGCATTTAGTGTCCAGTCAAAAAAATAAATGTTTGAATACCATTTTTTTGTCACTAGTTTGTAGATAGTTTTATACAAGGGCTTTTTGGGGGAAAAGTAACTATACGTAATGCATTTGGTGCCCAGTAAAAATGTTAGCATAATTTTGTTACTATATGAATGAGACTATAATATTTTCTAACGACGTTGTATAAAATGGCTTTTATTAAAAGACAAAAATACAATACGTCATGTATTTGGTTTGCATACCGCTTGGCATCACGATTCATGATGCTGTATTGTTTTCTATATATGTGCAGTATGCATGGACTTTCATTAGAAACATTTTTTTAACTATAAATAACCAACCTAATGCATTTGGTGCCCATGTGGTTCCATAGCGCTTGTTGTCACCATTTTAAATAAGACTATGTGAATTTCTAGTATTAAAAAATCATTGTTATTAGAAAATGTTATTAATTTAATTGCTATAAACATTAGTATTGATTAATTTAATGATTAAAAGTAATGTATTTAAAAAAAAAAAAGGTGCGTAGACTGTGTAAATTTTCTGGTTGGACATTATCTTTAGATGTTTTGGTATATTTTAAAAATAAATGATTTAAAGTGTGTTTATTAATTGAATTATGAAAAATATGTTTATTAATTCAAGTCATTGTTTAGAATAATTGATTAAAAATATATTTTTAAAAAGCTGCGTAGACATAATGTTCAAAATGCCTGTTGGGCATTCATTTCATATTTTAGGTAGACTTTAGAAATGAATTATAATAAATATATATATATATATTTTTTTTTTATAAATTCACCATGAAAAAGATTTGTTATTAAATAATGTCCCGTATATAGAAATAATTGATCAAAAAGAATCAAATAAAACTGCGGAGGTAAAATGGACGTTGTTTTTATATTTGGCACATTTCTTGCCAAGATTCTAACTTAAAAAAAAATAAGAGTGCCTTGTAAGTTCCACATCAGTGATGATGTGGAGTGAGGGGGGGGTGAGGGCTTCCCTAAAGGTCACTCCCCTCCTCCAGCACACACACACACACACACACACACACACACACACACACACACACACACACACCCACTCGAGCCTCGTACGGTGGACTGAGGTGTTTTGTTTTTTGTGTTCTTTCCTCCCCCTTCGGGGCCGCAGACGCGTGCGGCCTGTCCGACGTGGCCCACGTGGAGAGCCTGCAGGAGAAGTCTCAGTGCGCGCTGGAGGAGTACGTGCGCAGCCAGTACCCGAACCAGCCGACCCGTTTCGGCAAGCTTCTGCTGCGCCTGCCGTCGCTCCGCACCGTGTCGTCGTCCGTCATCGAACAGTTGTTTTTCGTCCGCCTGGTAGGTAAGACCCCCATCGAAACGCTCATCAGGGACATGTTGCTGTCGGGGAGCAGCTTCAACTGGCCTTACATGTCCATCCAGTGAGACCCCCCCCGCCCCCCACCCACACCCCTCCCCCTCCCTCTTCTGCTTGGGTGTGTGTGTGTGGCTGCTCTGAAGGAATAACGAGGAAAAACAAACAAACAAAAAAAACTGAATGATTCCTTCCAACCCCCCCCCCCTCCTAAAAGGACACCATTGACTGACTTGAACTGAAAAGTGTTTTTTTTCTAATGAAAGCAACAAAAAAAAGGAAAAAAAAACAAAGCAAACTTTAAGTATTAAGTGCATTTTATTTGTTAAAAAAAAACAACGAAGGGAATTTGTTTTATTTGTCCTGTGTCCAAATGTGTGCGTGTGTGTTTTGTACTTCCGGTTTTTTTTCTCACGCTGGTTCCAAACCTGCTTTTTTTAAATGTGACTGCAGGTGGTTGTCTTATTTTCCATCCATGTGTAGAAAAAAATACATCCAAACCACAGCAATAGGACTTTTTTATGTTTTGTTGTCATCGAGAAGCTTCATGCTTGCAAGCGCACTCGTCCAACAATTTTTTGATTCCTTGGGGGAGGTCACCCGACAGCCAAGCCGACGTGCTCTTTCATAGCAGTATTAAATGACCAATTAAAAAAAAACACCCCCCCTCCCCTCCGAATGAAGTGCCTGACAAGCATGACGCCATTTCTCCACAACAACGTGCATGGCGAAAAGGGGGGGGTCGGCTCCCGCCCCCCACCTTAAAAACGAGTGAATCGGCCGTGCGAGCATGCCGATGTGAGGCAGTATTGTTGTAAATAGAGGTCAACTTGTTTTTTTTTGTATCGGCTCCGCGTGGCCCGGAGCAAATGTGTGCTTGTCGTCATTTCGCTCCTTTTTCCAACCGAGTGTCGGACTCCGCTCGCCTCAGTAGCACTGACGAGTTCTGTACATACATATTATTATTAATTATTAATTATTATTATTATTATGACAACCACATTTGCTTTGATTTTTATTTTTTTAATGTATATTTAGACTGTGAATGCATGGCCACAGGTCGCTAACCTATTTTACCCTCTTTGCTATATAAATGTAAATGTTTTTTCTTTTTCTTTTTTTTTTCTCGGGGGGGTGTATAGATATAATCTGTGCGTTCACTACACACGAGCCCTTGTATTTAAAGACACACACACACACTAAAAAAAAAGACACGAAGGTGAAAGTTGATCATCATTTGAGGACTTAGAAACAGGGTGAGCAAGCAGGTGTGTGTGAGCGAGTGTGTGTGTGAGAAAGAACAATCTTTTTATGTCATTGTTTAGGCACTACACACACGTATCGAAACAATAAGACGCGCGGAATCACACACACTTACACACACACACGTGGACCAGAGAATGATACATGATTGTAATTATGAACCCACTTTTTTATATAAATATATAAAAAATATATGACTGCAGGGTATTGATAACGTATAGATCCTTTTTTTTTAAATGATGAATTCATTGCAAGTGATTCCTGTGAGTGTGTGTGTGCGTGAGTGCGCGTGCGTGGAAGTTTCTAATAGTTGAAGACGGTTCTCGTTTGTTCGTTTGTTTGTTTGTTTTGTGTTAGCTTATTGTACAAGGAGCATTCTGCTGTAAATTTGTTCTTGGTATTAAATTATAATTTATGAATTTCAGATCTTTTCATGGCTTTTTTGTACCCCCGTACCCCTGCACTGCCTTGTGATGAATGAATGAATGAATGAAAGGACCCCCCCCAAAAAAACAAAACAAAAAAACTATAAGCTAAAATTTCTCGTGATTTTTTTTTTTGTAATGTTGCTGCGATTCATGGTGAAATTGATGTTTTGTTTAAAGCGCTGCTGCTGGTTTGCGCATGCGTGCTTGATGACGATGATGGTGGGCGTTATGACGTCTTAAAAATTGTCTGGTAAACGTCACTGAGAGACGTTTTTGTGGTTGTCAGGTTTATGACGCATGTTTACGACTGCCGTTTATTATTGTGGTGGCAAACACTAAAAACTCGTAATTTGTGCTCGTTAAAATTGGGAAAAAATGATGACATTTTTTGTAACTATTTTTCACGCAAGCAAAACTTGAAAATACTTTGCTGAACTGCTTAAAATTATTCAAGAAGTTTGTTGCCATGACATTTTGAGGTGTAACGGTTCCCTCCCCACACCTCACTTTTTTAATGGCCCTGCTCATGAGTGACATGACTTTTTTTTTTTATTCTTAAATTACATATTAAATGTTTTTCAAATTTACAGTCACATTTATTAGTGTATTTGTAATTGTTATTGTTCAAAAATCTATTTCTTTCAAATAGACATTTTATCTGTTTGGTACTCGATGAAACTTTAAACAACTGGGACAAAGATGCATGTATTTATTTTACTTTATGAAAGCAGTTGTCGCTTAGAAACTTTTTGGTTTGTTTTTCACAGCTTGGATATTTTATTTGCCATATTGCGGTTTATGATTGACTACTGAACGTATTTGAACGGGTGGAAAAAAAGGGGAGCAATAGTTTTAGTTGATTTGAGTTTAGTGAAAATTTCTGGTAATTTTTTCAAATCACGTTTTTTGTTTAGTTTTTATTTGTTTTTTGTTTTATGTGTCGCTAATAATCGGAAAATGCAAGGTATGTTTTTCATCAAGAAGAATTATAGTCCGGTCATGACAGTGTTAAGCAAAAAAAAAAAAAAATCAACTTCTAGCCGCCCCCCCCCAAAAAAAAAATCCGGATTTTGCTATATTCCTTTTTCTAAAGTATTAATATTACGTGTGTGTGTGTGTGTGTGTGTGTACGTGTGTGTGTGTTCTACTCAAGTCTGTGCCGAAATGTAAGAAAACATCGCCATCTAGTCGCAATGCCGGAAAGTGCACGCACGAGCAAGAGGTCAAGCTCTTTGGCACGCGGCTTTTGCAGGCGACTTTTGCGAATGATAAGATGCAAACACGTTTTTTTTTTCCTGCAACTCTTTCAGGTCATTTAATTAGGTACACCTGCGACAGCATCCTTGCGTGTCAAATCGATGCGATCGAGCTAAAATATTAAGCACAGCTGGCGTTTGATATGAAAAACCGCTGAAAACAAAAACTCACCAAAATACCCCTGACGGAGAATGCTTTTCTTTTCTTTTTTTCTTCTTTTCTTTTCTTTTCTTTTCTTTTCTTTTCTTTTTTATGAGGCGGAAACGTTGCAATTAAAAGAAAAAGTGAACGCGGGAAGCTCAAGTTCACCGTAAACGCTTTTAAATGACAAAATCTGACAATTAGTGGGAAAAGTTTATTTTTAAAATATAAATTCGTGCATACAGCCATGAAAATACCCTCAACTTTTATTATTATTTTTTATGACTGAATAGGACATTTTGCGCAAAAAAGTCCATTTTTAAAATAGACAAACTTATGTTCAATATTACACACACCAAACAAAAATGTATATTAGTGCATGAAATGACATTTTAAAACCATGAGTTTTATTTTGTTATTTATCGATCGATTGATTTATGAGGGAACAGGGACATTTTGCACAAAATGGCCACTTATAAAATATAAATAAATGCAAAAAAAATATCGAAAACATTCCACACAGCAAAAACATTAGTGGTTGGAAGCACAATTGAAAACCTTTTATTATTCTTTTTAATGAAAGATGTTGAATTGCTTTAACACGTCGCACAAAGAAACACGTTATTCAAATGAAAACCAATCAAAATGGAGCGTTATTGTCACTTTTGTATAGGTGCCCCCCCCCCCCCCTTCACCCCCTCCCCCTTTTCCACTCCTGTGTATTAAAATCGCCCAAAGCAGCGTTTTACACCGTCACACTTTACAATGAGACAACCTTGAGTTTCATTTTCCCATTTTTAGCCGTGATTTTTGTTCAACAAAAAACTGAAATGAAAGACCGCATACACGCTTGTATTCGTGTTCAACATAGCGGCAACAACCCAAATGACTTCGTTTATAGAATATTCCAAATTTGATTTCATTTTTTGTTCTTTCGTACAATAGAGAAAAAATTGTTGGGGGGTTGGCATGAAGACAATGCGAAGAAAAGCTGCATTCTGGGGACCGTTTGAAATATTAAAACAGCACGCATGCGCCTTCTGTATTATTTATAAAGCCTTGCATTTACACACTGACACTTCCAAGCATCTGAAAGCCTTCAACAGATGATATTTTATTGATTGCCGATTATGAGCATAAGGCTCACCTTTACAACCAAAGGTGGACACTTTTCGGGGCGATTTTTATACATTCTTTTGTTTGAAAAAAGGGAATCATTTTCATTATCTTTCAATTTGACTAAATCATCGAAATCATCTTTAATTTATTTTATACAAATACATATATATATATATATATATATATATATATATATATATATATATATAAGGTTGGGGTTAACCCCTGTCAATCACGTGACAGATGGTGATACAGGAGCTTTATATTCATCGATTGTTTTTCATTGAACTTATAACAATTTCACAGACAGAAACAAAACCTAAAGAAAAAATTATTGATCTCAGTTCAGTATGTGTTTAAAAAGAGTTTTAAAAAAGTAGACAATTGCGCTGTCCGTCGTCCCCCTTGAATTATGCATATAAGTACTTTAAATGTAGTATATCAGTATGTAGTAAGTCATATATCTAAAAAAAAACAAGTTCTTTACAGTTTGAATTCCAAATTGTACAGGTGGTTGAAAAAGTACATAGCCCATCTCAAAAATCTTTATCTTTTTTAAATTGAAGTTATTTCACACGGGTTGTTGTTTTTGGTTCGTCTCGTCTTATTTGAAATCACTTTAACACACTCCACGTTTGATTTGTTACCAGGCAAACACACGTGACTTATGAAAATTAAATCATAAATTTCAGCCTTCAAAGACGCCTCTGAAGGATGCGTTCAAGGCACACTGGGAAAAGAAAACAAAAGTTTGTTTTAGAAGTGCGATCCAAATGTCTTTGTTCGACGTCGTGACGAGCAGTTGAAAACTCAAAAGATAAATAAAAAAAAGACTCTTTACTTTAAAAAAAAGTCGCTTTGTTTGTAAATGAGTACGAATCGAATCATATACTAAATACATGTTTGGTGTCATGTTTGTGTTTAGAGCATTTTTGTGCTTAAGTTAAATATATGATTTCTGCATACGATTGCTTTGAATTTGCGTTCCAATTGGAAACCATATTTATTTATTTTGTTGAGAATGTGCTTGACACTAAACGCCCACGCATACAAATGTAATACGAGTATTTTACTGTACTCGGAGTCATTTCGAGAGTTTTATTGTTATATGTACAAGAAAAGTCGAAGCTTTGCATTTGCGTCACAATATGTCCAATCACACGAATTTCATTTGTGTGGATGTATTCTTATTATTGTTCCTCACGAATGAATCTGCAGTAAATATATATATATAAGTGTACATATATTACATTAAGACTAAAATATAGTTTACTTATAGGGCTATTAAATTAAATTTAAGATGCAATAAATGAAACCGAATAAGTGAAAACTAATAAAAGATGTACATGAAGTACGTGAATTTAAAAAGTAAAATGAGTTTTTAATACAAATAAATGTCTATCGATCGCTGCGGATGGCTTCTCGTACTTGGAAATGCACGCTCAATTATGCGGATAACATTACAGGAGCGCAAAGACAGAATAGCCCCCCCCCCCCTCCCCGTCACCCTCCCGCCGCGGCCGAGTGACCCTCACAGGACCCTGTGAGTGGCGCCCGTCGGACCGGGCCGGGTCGGGTCGGGCCGGATCAGACTGTGGCGAGCAGCGAAGCAGGCTGGGTCGCGGAGGCGATGGCACCGCAGTGCCGATGGCGTCCTGCAGAGGACGCCCTTTAGCACCTATAGCCTCACGCTCCTTGCTCCGTCACCCGCTTGCAGCTCCCGTTTCTATCATTTCTTATATTCCTAAACATACAAAGTTAGTTTCGTACATTAAAATGATTTAGGAACGTTTTATAAAACGAAAATCATTCGAAATCATTTTCAATTCAATCTTATTTGATCCGTATTATTCTTTCATTTAAAGAGGGCCATTTTCAAATAGTGACTTGATAAAACAATGTATGTAAAATGGAATGAACTTTATTTGCTCAAGTGTTTGCACTGAAGAATCCTCTGGATTCACAGATGATTTTGCTTTCATGCAACCACTTGACTCGAACAATCAACGGTTTTTCCGTGCAAGCAATATTTAAGAACTTCACACCGATGCTTTAAATGGGACAATTAGGCACAAAAAATGACGACGTGGTGAAAAATAAATCTCATTGAGGTATTTAAATGATCGAGAAGCCTTTAACGCTATTTATTTATTTATTTGAATTTATAGTGAATTGAAAACCCAAATTCACCAGCTCGAGAAATCACCGTACTTACAACTTATAATTGTAAAGCTGAGAAAATTTTAAAATGAGTTTAAACTTGTATATATCGAGCTTCGTCTTTTCTAATGTAACTATACGAATTAACACATTTTGTACCATTTTTGTTTATGTGTTGAACGGAATCTTTCAATTTTATTCGGAATGAAACGAACTTACCCGATGCTTTAAGTCTTGATTTCCGAAGACATGAAATTCACGGTTGCTTTAAACGACGTTTCGTTGAGATTGTTTTAATTTTACCGATACCATTTGTGACAAAACGTAAAGGTTCTCCTCAAAAGTCCAATTTTTTAATTCGTCAAATTATACAAGATCAAAAAGGACATTACCTTAGATTTGTTGTTTGACAAACGTGTTTTTCCTTCAGATTTAAGGCATTTTTTTCGCTAATCACGTTGATTATTATTATGATTAGTTCTGTCCATTAGAAACGGATTTAGCCCACGTCTTACATTTGATATTTTTTTACATTTTACAAGCTGTGTGCATTCTCTGTCAAATGATCTAAATACAGGAAATTGAAACGAAAAATCAAACAATTCTAATGATGAAAAGTAAAAAAAAATAAAATAAAAACAACAAAGACAAATTGCCAAATAATAAAAGAGTAATTTTGCGTGTTTAAATATGAGCATTGTGTTAACTAATTCATTCAAGTAACGAGGAAAAACATGCAATACATTTCGTAATGTCTCTGGTTAACTAAAACAATATTGCATTTGACGTTGCTTGATTTTGGCCTTTCCGATACTATAAAAAAACGAATTTCGCGATTACGTTTTCAATTCGATCAGTTATTGTTTATTACCATGATATGTTTATTATTCTTATTTTTTACAGAAGTTGTAGCGTTAACATGTTGATGAAATTCAATCAAATCTTTCAAGAAATCAACGAATGCCGTATAATTTGCGAATGTTACATTACTTCAAATCAAATGTCAATTTGAAGTCTGCAAAATTCGTCGATCTGCCGAACGAATAAATGTAATTTTTTTAAAAGAAAACGACTTTATGTTCACTTTTTTGAGGTTAAGAAATCACGACGTAAAAATGCGAATGACGCCACGAACGCCTTTGAATTCAAGTTAATTACAACGAAAGGTTACGTTTATTTGGCTCCGTGGATGGGGGGGAAAGTCCTGAAAATGAGACGCGTGTAAATATTTTCAGTGGAACTTTGTTTCTCCGCTATTGTGCAAAGTCAAGCCGTTTTGTTGTTTCACTTTTCTGGAAGTTTGTTGTTGTTGTTCGCCGCGGCCGCTCGCGGACGCGCGCGCGCGCGCGCGCTCGGCGGACAATAACGCGCCAATTGTCCGGGTTCGGTGACCCATCAAATTTGAGGCTGCCTCTGGTGGCTTTGCTATGTCATTATGCAAAACACTTTGCAGAAAGACTTTGCCATCCGATCTAATGCGAGGAGCCAAAACCCGGACCGGCATCCGACGCGTCTTCTTGTCTTTGTGTGTCTTCAGGACTTCGAAGCCTGCGGATTTCTTAAATGAGAAAAGAGAATGAGAAAAGAGAAAATGTTCTGCACCGTCCTGGTGCAGAACATTTATATATATATATATATATATATATATATATATATATATATATATATATATATATATATATATATATATATATATATATATATATATATATATATATATATAAACAAAATGTACAAAACAACTGTTAAGCATTAATAAGCATAAATAACCAGCAAAACAATCCTATTCTTGGGGCCCACAGGTTGAAAAAAAGGGACCCAATCTTTGGGTCAATTCGACCAAACTTTTTGGCCCGTTCTGCACAAAACTGTGTATTTTTAATATTTTACAAAATCATCTCATGGGCCGGATTAAACTGATTTGGGGGCTAGAATTGGCCCGCGGGCCGTATTTTGGATATCTCTGATCCACAGTAATCAAACAAAATCCACAATTTAAATGAACCAAGAAAAAAACTATATTGTAATATTGCAGATAAAAAAAATAACCGTAATGTTAAGAAGAATATGGAATATAGTTATAATAAAAACGAAAAAAGTAAAACAAATACATCACTATTAATCACGAAAAACTCAGCTTATTTTTATCCTTTACAAAATCTTCTCCCAATTTCATATTTCCTGATATACAGTAAACAAACGAAATCTTCAATGAAAAAAATGATTATTATGAATGAAAAATAGATAATAATACAAACTCATACTGTGAACAGAAAATGCTATAAAAAAAACTAAAAAAGTTCAATAAGTACACAATCACTGTTCATCATAAGACATTACTATTTACTCATTCAATGCCAGGGACGTATTTTCATGTTTTTATAAGAGTCCAGACATTCAATCCCAGATACTTAAGTATGGTTTAAGGCTTATAAATAAGCTTTAAGAGTAAATACACCAAGGACATTAATTTCCAAAATTACGTGTGGATTTAATACTTAGGTATCTGGGGTTGAATATCCAGACTCTTAACAAACGCGAAAACACGTCTCTGGCATTGAACGAATTAATCACAAAACATTTCAAGTTTTTAATCGATTAAATCATCAGCTCATTTTTATACTTGACAAAAGCAAGAAGCCGTTCACGGGCCAGAACCGGCCCGCGGCCCGTAGGTTGGATTAGTCTGCACGCCTCCGTTCGAAGCAGCGTGAAGCGGGCTAGCGGCGAGCGAAGGCTAACAACGTTCCAGGGTGAATCGCCGGGTCCACTCGAGGAGTCGGGCGCTTCCCGCCGGCCGCACTCCAAACCTTGTGAGCAAATCCCCTGGGATCGGGTCTCTCTTCGGAGGACGATTACGCTGGAGGGTTCTCAGCGGGACTCAAAACGGACGCCGGCTGATGGCAAAACAACGTGAAGGAGAGCTCCGTCCTCCCCGGGAGATAGAAGATCATCCTCCATCACCACGAGAGCTTTCCGTAATTCAGCCCCACCACTCGCTAAAAAGCACGTCTTCCTATTTTTTCACCTTGTCTTCTGGCGCGCTAACGTTGTTTACGCGGCTAGCCGCGGCGGGAAACAATCATTGGCTAGCTCTCCAAAACACGTGATTTCAATCAAATTTGAAATACAATAAATACACTCAATGAAAGTGTATGTATAAAATAAAATAAAAAATATATATTTATACTCATATTCAATTTGAAACACAACAGACAAATATATATATTGACTTACATTAGAAAATATATTACTCATATTAATATCACATTCAGTTTAAAATACAGTCAATAAAACTAAATCAATGAAAAATAATTAAAAATGTATTAAATTAACGTTCAGATATTTGTTACTTCTAATTACATTTCAAATATAGTATAATAATCAAATAATTAAAATGAACATTAAAACATGTGATCTGGCCTCCGACAGCTTTTCGGTCCAATCGGCGGCGCCGCCGCTGTCACGTGACCCTTCCGTCCCGGCGTCACAAGGTACCGCTAAAAGCTGCCGCTATCCGGCTGACAGCTTCACTCATCGGGACTTTCACGAAAGTAACAACGCCAACGGCTCCTCTGGTAAGGTGGGTGTGTATTTAGTCCTGCACTAGCGCAAAGGGCTTCGGTAGAAGTCACTCAAAACTATGGACGCAGAAAACTATGTCAAACTAGACGGCGTGACACTTTAAGACTTGGCGTTCGAACCAGAGAAAGCATTGGGAACTACAACTGGACTTGGAAACTAGACTCATAAAATTACAGTCTCAGAAAAACAACCGATTTGGAAGCCAGCTCGACTTGGCAATGTGTCACTGAGGACTTGGAGCTTAAACGCTTGCCCACATCAAGCCTATTGACAACCTAATGCATTTCGATTTGTTCTTTTTTTTCGTTGTTTTTTTTTCTTCATCTAATTCTTGGTCTTAGCATTGAGGCTTTTTTCACCCAAAAAATCCATACTCGTTTTTTTTTGTTTTTTTTAACCAAATAAGCCTTACTGTACATGTTTTTTTTTTTCCAAAAAAATAAACATGAGTTTTCTCGCACAAAAAAGCCTGACTATATCATTCTATTTCTTTCACCAAAATGCCTTACTATATACTATACTATACTATACTATATTTTGTGAAAAATATACTGTCGTGTGTGGCTACGTTCCTGTTAGTTTTGCATGATCCGTTAGCATTAAGCTAACGAACGCGCGTTACATGCGATAATAAAAAGCGTCAAAATGTTGGCAGCATAGTTCCTTTTTTCTGGAGTTTGTAATCTGGAGCACCCAGCGTGGCGCGTAGCGGCGCCGGCAAGTGCCGATGACACGACGGAAGCTCCGGCATTTTCCCCCGCTCGGCGTGTGTCACTAATGAATGGTGACGAGGAGACTGGCTGGCTCCCGCCGCTGACCCGGCCTATTATGGAGCCTGACCTCCCTTTGGCTTGACCGACAAAAGCAAACAAAAAAACACTTTCTGATACCATTGCGGGCCTGCGCGGCCGTCGCTTGATTCTCAAATACTTTGCACAATGAGAGAGACTGTGAGTTAGCTAGCTAGAATTCTAGCTAGTCTCACAATAGGAGCTAGCTCGCTACAATATACGAGTTAGCTAGCTCAAATATACACGCAAGCTTGCTATTTATACTAGCTAGCTAAAATACTAACTTTTTTTTTTACACGAAGTCTGACTACACATCATCATTTTTTTCACCCAAAAAGCCATACTATACTTTTTTTTTTTTTGCAAAAAAAAAATAAAACTGCACATAGTTGTTTATTTCTTCTTTTTTGTTTAGCCTAATAAAGGCTTACTGTGCAAAGCTGTTTTTTTTTTGTCAAAAAAGCATGGTCTTTTTTTTCATGAAAAAAGCCTTACTATACATGGTCATTTTTTGCGAAAAAAACGCCTTACTCACGGTCATGGTCATTTTATTTCGAAAAAACGCCTTACTATATATACATGGTCTTTTTTATTAAAATGGTCAGTTTTTAGCAAAAAAATGCCTTACTATACATTGTCTTTTTTATTAAAATGGTCAATTTTTGGTGAAAAAATGCCTTACTATACATGGTCTTTTTTATTAAAATGGTCAATTTTTGGCGAAAAAATGCCTGACTATACATGGTCATTTTTCGTGAAAAAACGCCTTACTATACATTATCTTTTTTTGAAATATTGCCTATAGTTTTTCGCGTAAAAAGCCTTACTACACATGTTCATTTTTTGCGAAAAACGCCTCACTTTACATGGACATTTTTTTAAAAGACGCCTTACTATACATGGTCTTTTTAAAAAAAAAAACAAAAACGCCTTACTATACACGGTCATTTAAAAAAACAAAACAAAAAAAAACCAAAAACGCCTTTAATCCAAAAATGAAGAAAGCCTTACTAGATATGGTTGTTTTATTCCTGCAAAGAAAACCCTTTACCACGGTATGTATGCTTATTTATAATAGGATTTGGGTTTTGATCAAAAAAAGACAAACTGGAGTCCTGTGTCATCCATGTCAGATTTATTTTGGTGCACCCACATTTCTTTTGGCGAGTATTGATGATGTAATGCCGTCGCTCTGGCTCATCTGCCGGAAACCCTAACCCCGATGCAGTATTTTGGCCAATTCTTTGATGTGACATCACAGGTATAGTAAAGATGCTAGGGAGCTGAAATTTCATGTCAGAGTTCAACATGGCACGAGCGCTTCCAAGATGTGGAAAACGATTCACATTTTCTGTTTTGAATGTTTTATTCGACTTAAGACACGCTCAAAGTTGATTTTTTTTCCGAGCGTCCCTGGGTTTTCAGGCGTCTTCGGCGTTTCCTGCGGGTTGTCGAGCCGCGAGAGGCGGCGTGTCAGTCGGAGTACGGGCGAGTCCTCCACTCATCCGGCGTTTTCCTGGAGAGCGCCGCGTTGAAGGAACTCTGTAAATTGAAGACTTTTAGTTTAGTATAGTGCGGAAAATACAGTATTCCCAAATACGGGCTCCTACGCCGCCTTTATGTACAAAATTTGTAAAATTGTGATAATAGCAAAAGTGTACGCCGTACATTTATACATTTATGAGATCGAAATAGGAATATTTATTAGAGTATTGCATGATGGGAGTCCAGCCTAAGCCAATCGTCAAAGTCATTGCAATGCTTGCAAATGTTGGCCGCTAGCGCCACCTGCTGGTTTTGGGGTGTCAACGCAAAAATTTCAATCGCGTCCCGTTCGTGAGTTGCCGTGAAAAGGATTCATGCAAAAATGGGGGGAAATGCATGATAAAACATTCAGTTTTCTATATGTCCAAAACGAACGATATTTCCAATTTTGAATGGCAGTAAATGAGCCCGACATGGGCTAAATTTGACACCCACAGGGCGTACCTCTCAACCTCCCGTTAGCAAGCGTTTACAAGGGGCGGCAAGGTTGCATATTGAAAGTCACCATGTTTTGCAAAATTCCGAGTGTTTTGATTTTTTTGCTTTTATGCGCATCAAAAACATCAAAAAGCCCGAGTTGTGTCAAAATCCACCCCAGGGGTCAAAATTGGTATTCCGACTATATTCCGACCCGAGAGTGAGAGTTCTTTGCGGCATCAAACGTTACGGCGACGTTTGGCGATCCGATGCTTCACGCGAGAGACATGAAGGCGGAGCGCCTTTTTGACCCGCCCTGCCCGTTATTCCACAAGCGCGCGATAATGACGGCGCGGAAGGGGCCGGCTCACCCAAAGGCCAGTCCAGGTTGCGACCCGCCCGAAAGGCCGCGTCGGCTCCGCCAGAAGAGGATGCCGATAATGGCCTTTTAGGTTTGGTCTCCCTGTGCTCCGCCCCCGAGTCAATCAATAGTGCCAGTGGATCAGCGCTAAGAGGTTAGCGTTGCCGCCTTAATTGGCAGGTGTGAAAGCGTGCGCTGACTACGCCTGAAATCCACAAGGGGGCCCTCGCAGGTTCACCGGCGTGTTAATAACTCGACGCGGCGTGAAATATACGCCGCGTTCCAATTTCTTTGTTTTCAAATGTGGAACAGGCCTCAAAATCCCGATCGGAATCCGCTTCCAGACGGGAATCTAAATGGAATTTGTACCTGATAACGGCTAACGAGAACAAACTAACAGTTAATTGAAAAGTAATCAATCTCAAAATCAATCCATTTATTTTGGGCTGACGGGAATTATTTGGCGACGTAAACAACCCGAATAAAAAAAGCAGAATTGCGCATTGAGCCCGCTGCGTGAACGTAGCTGACGCGGGGGCCGGGACATGGCGACGCAGCCAAAAACCGGAGTGCAAATCCTCTCCTGATGTTAAAGAGAGCCAACCTTGTCAATAGTACTCACAGTGGGGCAGGAGAGTGTAATAGCACTTGGCTGATTCCACATTGATATCATATAATCCTGCGCGCCCCCCGTTCGCCTATCATATTTATCTAACCTGCCGGGAGAGGGACGGGCCGAGCGGCGGCGGCGGCGGCGACGTCGCCGCGCCGCCCCGCGTCGTCGTATTGATTACCCTCACCCCGGGGAGAGCCTCATTTAACTGGGAGGGCGCAATTCAAACATTACACATACATACGCGCAAAGATTTCTCGACGCTTGTGGGGACAGCTTATTTCGGCTCGTTGTCTAAGCCTAACCTCAAGCAGAATCCCATTCAAATGTCTACTCTTGACCCATAAAAAGAGGACTGAACTCGCGGGCCCCACCAAAATGGTCCCCGCAAGTCCAAGGGGCGAGTACGTTCAAAACCGCAATTGTGTCCCCACCATGTAGCAAAAACCAAGGGTGCACAATTCTACAGTGGTGGGGACGTGCCAAAGTCAATATTCTGATATTTCAGTCTTTATTCACAGAATTTGGTCAATGTTTTCACTGACCGACTTGAAAGTGTCACTTTCAGTCAACCGCCAACATTTAGTAAACAACACACAAGGAAGGAAGACAACAGACGTGAGATGAATTTAGCTCGCCGACAGGGATGTGTTCATAATTACAGATCTCCTACCGCTCTGGGAACCCATCTCATCACGCTCTCTCGATTGATTAGAGTAGCCCTAGTTACAAAACGTCGCCGCCCTAAAGGATTTGGCGGGAGCAGGCACGCCGGCGACGCGGCAATCGACACGCGACAGCGCTGTGTTTTTGCTATACTATCAGTTCATACAGCGGCTGCTATCCTTTTCTCTAAAAACACAATAGCCATCCTTAAACCGTCCTGCCCTGTGGCGAGGTCACGATGTCACCCTTCTTCTCGTGTTTGCACTGTCTTTTTTTTCCTCCAGAGTAAAAAAAAAATCGAGTAAAATGTAGTCAAATGTACCAAATCATGAATGCCTTCAATAAAAAGCGTAAGAGCTGACGTGAATAGTCTTCTTTTTTTTTCTGACGGAGTGAGCAAGTGCAGCGCAAAGACGCGTGGGCCGGGAAGACGGCGCGTCCACCAAGCGCAACGACTTTGTTTCCTTTAATGAGAGGCGAAGGATTGGATGGTAATCACCTCAGAGGCTTCAGTACACCTCATTAACTTCCCAACACACACATACACAATCAATCAATAAAAGCCAGTTTCACCAGGGCAATGCCGTCTTACTCTCCTTTTGTCCAACGATGTCATTCTCAAGTGAGGATATGCCCCAAAATTCATATCGTTGAATTCATATCATCATTCATTTCAAATATGTCGCAATTAAGGGCAAAAACACACATCATACTAATATTTTATAGATGAAACGTTTCCCGTTGTCGTCGAAACCACAACCATGAAATAAATATGGATAAAGAATTGTGTGGAGAGATATTGGTTTGGATATTAAAGTGCAAGAGTTTGAGTATCTGCTAATATTGGTCAAAAAATTTGGAAAATTGAGCAAAAGACGAAAAGGTGAAAAATGTTGACGTTTTGGAAAGTTGGAAAAAAGGAAACCCTGGTAGAGACATACTGAGGAGTTTAATGTGTAGAAAATGATCAGTCAGGCACAAATGAAAAATCATTTGAAGTGGAATGTTGAACGGGTGAGGGGAAATGCATGGGTACAAAATGTAGAATATTTGTTGTGTGTAAAAATGAGGACAGGAAAATTCATGAGGCTTGAATTGTCGGAAAGGCGAGACAAAAGGAGGAAAAACGGCGTCAAATAAAAATGATACAGTCTTGGTGAAAAATGCGCAGATTACTGGTGAAAATGTAGATTTGAGAACATTGAAAAAAAAACTTAGATGACTGAAGAATTGAAATTCGTCTTTGGGAACGAATGGGCATTTTTGGGCTGAAAAATGTTAAACCGCGCAAAAAGTCTAACAGTTACAAAAAGGAAAAGTAATAGCTTGTGAAGTATGAATTTTTGGAACGTGTTGAAGTTGCGACGATTTGAAGCGGTCAAAATGTGTAGAAGACATTCAATGCCAAAATACGGTGCAACAATTTTAAAAACTAAAACAAAAGTAGTATAATCTACGTACATAAGAAAAAACTATGAAGTATTACCGGAACTGGACGTTAGGGCCCAAACGCGGGGGTAAATTTCTACCTTATATGGAAAATAGGGAGTGTAGCGCGCAGGCCTAACCCGAGCATGTGCGCGTACTCCAGAGATCCATCCATCTCAATCGGAGGCCGCGGCTGACACCTTACAAAGAGCTACAATTAATAAGGGCATTATCCAGCGGCGGCCAACAATGGACCCACCGACTTTGCTCTGTGTGTGTGTGTGTGTGTGAGTGTGTGTGTGTGTGTGGGGATAGGGAATGGGGCTGTGGGGGAAGGGTGTGACACGGCGCTTGAAAATTGGACGCATTACAAGCAACGTCTTTGGAGACGGCAGATGACGACTGACAGCTCAACCGGCAAGGACGCCCTAAAAAAATGGGGTGGGGGGTGGGGGGGGGGGCTTTCTGCTAATTGCACATTAGCAAGATTCTTTTTACTAGGATTGGGAAAAGTGTTTTCCGCCCCTTTCAGTTGCATTTTTAAAGGTTTGATGAGTAAAAATGGAGACATATTTGGAGGATGTTTTTCTTTTTCATTTGACATCCAACTAATTGCATGTCGATGACATTCTTTGCTTCAAACGGGGGCGGGGGCAACCCCCACCCCCATCCAAAAGGTGTAATTAGTAGAAATATGACAAGTTTGGTCTGCTCCTGGTACAATTTCCAATTTATTGCATCTTCGATGCTCTCCTTTACACCAAAAGGTACATTTTTCAACCGGGCAAAATACATGTATGAAACAATTCATACTTATAATTGGGGTGATTTCTTTTCTTTTTTCAATGAAATATTTTCAGTTTGATCTGAGTTTCTATCTTTGCCAGCCAGATCATCTCGCAAACGACATATGATACAAATGTGAATTCAAAAAGAGTTCATAAAAAAGGGTCATTGTATATGCTGTATGCTTAGAAACAGAAAAAAAGATCAATTAAAATGATATTGATATTGAATAAGGGGTGCAATTCAATTATCTATTTTAGGCTTTACATTTGCATTGTAAAACAACTTAATTGATCTGGGTGAAAAGATTTTTCTTTTCACAGTCATTCCAGATAATTACAATTTGACTTGATTTTAAATTAAATAATAAAACCTATATTTATTCAAATAAAGCCTGATTTAAATAAAAAAAAAAATCCTGCGCAAAACGTTCAGACGATAAGCATGAATTTTAAATGAGTTTTAAGGTAAACTTAATGCTTCTGCCAAAAAAATAAAATCATTCTAAGCTATATACGTATACAGGTATTGGAGGTATATACTGTATGTATTAGCGGAGAGCTGGGAAAGCAGCAGGACAAGCGAGGAGCGGGCGGCCATCAAAGCGTCCTATTAGTGCAGCCGGAGCGCTCGGCCGGCGCAGGGCGGAGACGCGCTGACATTTAAGGCAAAAAAAGCAGGGCTTGTTTGTGGTGGGCGCACCGGAGACAAACGCCCCGGCCCGGGGGTCCAAAGGTCACGGGCTACATTTCACCCGCGCCGGAGGTCCCTCCGTCGGAGAAGACAAACAGATAAAGGCGTGGAAATCAATGGCGGCGACTTGTACGTCGCTCGCACTTCTCAGTCGGCCTTGAGATTTATTCGCTTTTTTTTTTTTTTTTTTGCTTTTTTCTCAGGGTGAGCTCAGTTATGGATTAGCGGCGCGATCGATAACGTGATAGGCGGCGGCGAAGCTGAGGAAAATGAAGCGGAGGTGCAGGTAGGCCGTAATCCGCCGATATTGTGATGAGCGGCTAATCTCTCATTTGAAATATGACCTCCGCCGCCGCCTAATAAAAGTTGAGAGCGGCCACCCATTTTGTTGGCGTCTAATCAGCTCGCAGATTTTCTCACCTATTCATCTCCGTCCCGGCGCTAATCTTCCTCTCTGAGCCTCAGTCAATTAAAGCACTTTCCTATCGTCTTTGCTAGAGGGAAAAAGAAAAAAAAAAAAATCACTCGCTGAACTTTGCGGCGGCGGTTGCGTGACATCACCAATCGGGGGGTCAATTTCACAATGCGCGTTTGCAAACACCTCACACCAGTAATCAGCTTTGGGGACTTAAGACATACTAGAAAAGTAGGGCCCGGACGATTCATCCATCGGCCATTTTTTTTAACCGCCATACACAAATAATAAGCTGGGCGACCGATTATGGAAAAAAAAAAAAACGAACTAAAAAGCTATTTTTTACAGGGTATCCGAAACCTAAAAAAAGTTTAGAAAAAAATGTAGTAAAAATAAAATGTTAATCCCACCTTTTGGACATCTTAAAAAAAAAAAAAAAAAGCAGAAGGCTTCTTTCACTAAATAATTTTTTTCCTACAACTCCCACCTTTTGGACATCTTAAAAAAAAAAAAAGCAGAAGGCTGCTTTCACTAAATAAAAGCTTCCCTGCAACATTTAGTTCCTGGATCAAAGCCTTTTGTCAATTACAAGTCCCACATTGCATAGCAAGAACTTAGCATTATGGCAGTCAGGCTAAGCCAGTCAATGAAAGGCTTTCAAATGTCATAAGGTTTTGGGGTCTCAACACAAACATTTCTATTGCACCCTGTTTGCAAGTTGCCCTTGAAAGGATTCATTCAAAAATTGGTGGAAATGCACGACAAAGCATCGGGTTCTCAATATGTCAAGAATCACAATGTTTCCAATTATGAATGGCAGTAAATGAGCCCGAAATGGGCTAAATTTGACACGTGCAGGGTGTACCCTTCGACCTCCCGTTTGCAAGCATTTAGAAGCTGCGGCGGGACGGCGTAGTGAAAGTCGTACCTTTCACTAAATGCGTACCATGCGTACCTTCCCAAAGTATGACGGCGTATTCCAATCACAATTTCTTTTGCAGTATTCAAATTTGCTTGTAGTGGAGTGCAAAGGACAACGATATGCAGCACTCACCTAAATATGATCTTCATTATTCCCCCGGGGACCGGTCGGGGCTCGCGGGCGCCGCCGGGGACCGGGTCATCTCCGACCGGCGGCCCCCTCGGCTGGAGGGGGGGGGGGGCGGCGTCCCCGCATCAAAACACAAAAAACAAAGCAGGTTAATTGCTGATCAACGCAGCGGGACTTTAATGAGGCTCATTCTCCACGCAACTTTTTCTTTGATGCTTTCGCGTCTGTCATTGTCGCCCGTAATTACCTTTGGCGCCAAATGGCCGCCGTGAGAGATAGGTGTCTGTAATTAATAACATTTCCATAAATTTGAATGGCTAACCAGTCTCATTATCCGTCTTTGTCGTGTCATCTTTTTCCAACTCCGACGAAAGCACAATAGCGCGAGCGCCACTTAGAGCCGGCGACCGGCTTGATGTGCGCCACGTTCCGCCGCTAATCCAATTTTAGCGCAGGTAATTAAAGGCGGCGCGCGGCAGGTCAACGCGAAGGGAACGCCGATTGTTGGAAGTTGCGAGTTTTTTTCAATTAAGTCAATCCAACTTTGATGGAGCGTAAACGCGGGCAAACGCGGGCTAAACGCTCCTGGCGCTTCCTGTTTTGGACCTGGGCCCGTCTCCTGCTCGCTTCGCGGCTGAAATTACGCACGGGGGCGTGCGCGTCCTTGGCTTTTCGGGCATAGTGGGGACCGAATTACGGATTTTACCATCTTTGTTGGGGGGGTGGGAGGCAAGGAAATGCATTGCGTCACCAGGATGTCCCCCGCTATGGTAAAAAATCCGGTTGTGCGCATGCATGTGTGGCTTCTGTTTTGTGAGGATCAAACTTTGGGTTTTACTGCAATTGTATTTGCGGGGACCAAAATGGTCCACCAAAATGATGGGCCCGACGAGTTCAGACCTCTTTTAGACGGTGAAGAATCGAGGTTTAATTTGGTTGGTTGAGGTTAGGGTTAGGCAATCCGTTGTGAGGGTCAAGGCACAGGTGTCAAACTCAAGGTCTGGGGGCCAAATCTGGCGCGCCAGATCTTTTTATGTGGGTTAGGGTTAGGGGTTAACCCGTGAAAGCAAATCATGACCCTTGCTAAACTCAGTTCTAAAAGTTTAACTTGTCCCGTATTAAAAACAACAAAGTTGAGAGTTTTCAATATTTTTTGTTTTTTGTTACAGTAGCCTGACAATAAAACAACAAACTGTGACGTTTTACTTCTGATTTCAAAACTACTAAGCTTTGAATTTGTTGCGTATGAGACCATTTAAATTTGACTTGCTTTCCTCATCATACCGGCCCAATGAGGGAAGTTGTAGCTACAAAATGGCCCACGACCAAAATGAGTTTGACACCCCTGGGTTAAGGTTAAGGGCTAGGAAATGCATTATGTCAATGGGAAGTCCCCGCAACGATAGAAACCCCCCCATGCGAGTGCGTATGGCTCTTAAAGGAAACACCTGCTGTTATGATGACTCGCGCTAACACAGAAAGGCTTAAATGGTGACACATAAGCAGGAAATAATCATTTGAGCCCCCGCCGAATTTCCTCGATTGCTCACTTAAAGTCAACAAGATCGGGCAGGAAAACGCAAGCTGGACCATCACGTGGGTTCATCTGATAATCCTTTAGTCGAATAATCGTTGCGGCTCTCACGCGGAAAACGCGCTAAAAACATTTTGCGCCTACTAGCTTGGATTGCTAATCGATTCCCAAAAATGCGCATCACGCTAGAACATTTTAAAGAGCTTCGATTTTTCATTGAAGATCGTCAACAAACGTGAGTTTATCGATTCATCCTTGCAGTTGTCCCTCTTAAAACGCACAAGAAGCTAAAATATTTCAGCGCTAACTGCCGATCATCCACAAATCCCAATTAATTCCCTTACCGATTCACCTTTGCAGTCGTCGCACCAAAACGCACAAAGGAAACTTTCCTCGTGGTTTTATGCGCTGGGATTGATGTTCTATTGGCGCGAGCGAGAAACAAATCGAAGGATTGGAGCGTGCGTTTGGAAGTGAGCAAATCGACACGGCCGGCGCGGCGCCAAATCATCCTTTCCCTCATTTCCAAGCGAGGAAACATAACATCCTCGTATTAATAATTCATTCCCCATTAAAGGAGAGCGGACTACTCTTCCATATGGCGTGAAGATTGCGCCGCGTGTGTGTTTACCTGCCGCCAGCGAAAATGAGGCTTTGCTCAATGATAGGCCGGCCGCTCTTTGTCGCCCGCGCTCTATAATCTGCTGGAGAGCAGCCTATCATTAGGCCCGCACGGATGCTATGGGGACCAATTGATTGTGCGCGTCAATCAGCGGGCGGCGGACAAGTGGCTTGTTTGCGCCGCCGCCACACCAAACGCCAGGAAACCCACAAGAGCCGGACGGCCGTTAGCCCGCTCTCGGCTCGAGTGGGTTCACGCCGGAAATGGGCCCCACGTCGTCGCGAATCGGCTCGCAGTTCCTACGAGCTCGATTCGGAATTTTGCCTGGCTCAAAAGCATTTCGGAGCTATTAAAAAGTACCGAAATTCCTCAAAATCAAGACGCGCTTTTTCAAAAAAACCGAGGCCAAAAGTATGGGTGTCCTTTAAATTTCAAGATTTTTTTCATCCGAGGATTGATCCGTCGGCTACAAAGCCCGGTTTTGATGCACGGATGTATACGGAACGAAAAAGTTTTCATACTTTCAATACTTAAAACCTACAATAAATATCGAGGTTTTGGAACTGATTTAGTTCACCCTTTAACAGTTCATTTATTGGCTCTTTGTTTTTGTTTCTTTGTCATTTGGCGCCGCCTCTGGCCGCCGCTGAAATTACAATCTCAAGCGTTGACCCGTCCGCGGTGAAGAAAAGGTCGGGGACCCCTGATCTCGAGGGTGGACGTCAGCAGCAAGCGCCCGTTGCCGCATTAGTTTCAAGGAAAGAAGCGAACAGGCTGAACCGACGTCCGAGTCCATCCTCCAAATGAAAACAAAAAAGGTTTTGATGTATCCAGTGGCAAAATGTGGAGCTGAGCGCATCGGTCAGAGGACACGGAAAGGTATCGTTTTTCAATTGCGGTCTTTTGGCATATACGTATACATTAGGTGAATTTATTTGGGTATTTAAGGTCAAATGAAGTCGAGCTGTGTCGCGTGGAAAAGGAAAACTTTTGACTTTGACTCGCTAGGAGCAATAAAATAAACAAGAGGAATGTTGACTTAATACATGTATTTATTTTTCTTTCTAATTATTTTCTGATTGCAGTTCTCAGGGGAGAAACTTTGGACTCCTACACATTGTTTTCATTAATATATTACCTCATCATAATTAATGTATTTTTTATTTTTAATAATATTACTAGTTATTAATTGAATAACTAAATACTAATTGAATTTGATTTTGTTATGATTTTATTAGTGTTGCTAAAATGTGGCACTTGGTTGCGTTTAACCTACGAAAGAGGATCGGTGGTCATAAGCGCGCCCGGCGACATCTGTACCCAGTCGGAATGAAAGTCGCAGCTGGACGGAGAGAAGGGAAGGCTCCCACCTGATTAAGAAGGCCAGGGGAAAGACTTTGGCAGGCAAGGGGGTCAAGGATAGACCCCCCCCCCCACCAACGCCATCTTTCTATGCCGGCACCACCCCTGGGGTCAAAGTTGAGGCCCGCGTTTCATGGAGAGAGCGCTCCCACGTCAAACAGGAGATTAAAGCGCCACCGCGGTATCTTGCCAGGGACCAAATGAAAATATCAAGCGCTAAGCCCCCCCCACCCCCCTCGCTGAAAAGCCGGGGACAGGTATCTCATATTAGAGAGGCGGCCTAGTTAGCAGAGGTGGGCCCGCTGCTTTCCGCGCTCTCAGCGCGGGTCGAAAGGCCAGGCCGGCTTTGGAATTGCTTTATTGCTGCAATATATTACAGCGGAGGCCGCGCAAGCAGCTTATTAAGGAGGCAGGCCGCGGGCGGCCGCGCCCGTGGCCGCCGGCGCTCGCCCGTGGCCTCCTGACTCCGAGACGACGCGTCACCAACTTTCACGCGCCTACCAAGAAAAGGATGGCACTTTTTGGAAGGAAATGTTCTGTATTTCCTGCAGACGTCAACTCAATTAGGTTGTCCTTTCCTTTAAGAACAGACCTTTGGATGAAGATAAAATGTGTACGACCTATCGATCTATCTATCTATCTATCTATCTATCTATCTATCTATCTATCTATCTATCTATCTATCTATCTATCTATCTATCTATCTATCTATCTGTGCTAGCTAGCTATTTTTTATCCATCTATGCTAGCTTGCTTGCTAACTTTTTGTCTATCTCTTTATCTAGCTATGCTAGCTCACTAGCTAGCTTTTTATCTATCTCTTTATCTATTTATCTAGCTATGCTAGCTCGCTAGCTAACTTTTTATCTATCTGTCTGTCTTATCTATCTCTACTCAACAAGCTAGCTATCTACTGACCAAGCTAGCTACTGTAGCTAGCTAATAAGTAGTCGCTTCTTGATTAGCAGTAGCATTAGAAGTCCTATGACTTCATCCAATACTAAGACGCTAAACACAAAAAATACATACATTCCCCCTTTTAGAGGAACAAAATAGATAAATGTGAAAAAAAAAAAAAAAACGAAAAGAATTCGAAGCGCCGATTTTTCCGCCCGGCACGTCCGTATTTCTAATCATAAATTATAGAAAGACATGAGCTGATCTGGAAGGCTTTTCTCTAATCCTCACCCCCCCCCCTCCAGAAAGCGGGCCCCCGTCGCACAATGTTGCATCGGCCTACAGCATTCAAGCTTAAGCCAACTTATCAACTACATTCAAAGCACATCCATTGAGCTATGCTGCCGCCACACTTTTTTTTTTTTTGCAGATCTATTAGGAATACTCTTATCTGTATTTAGCATATGCTGCGTATGTGTGTGTGTGTGTGTCTGGCAGCTTTGGACGGATTTACACTCAAAACACCTCAAGCTATTCTTGAGCGCAAACCGCTGATAACATTGGCAAAACTTGCGCAGACAAGCACAAAAAAAGATAAATTCATATCGCTTTTATTTACATTTTGTTGCTTTTGTCCATTTATTTCCCCTTTAAAAAAAATTAGCATTTAAAATGGCGAGTTTGTTTATTTTTCGGTGCTAAAGGTTACACGTTTTTGCGCATTATCTTGTTTTTCCGAGTTGGAGAGGCGTGAAAAAAATGTTGCGAGTTAGCAGGAACTTTTTCCTTCACAATTGAGGCGCGGCTAATCCCGCCGTGAAGCTTTTCACTGGGGGGGGGGGGGGGGGAAAGGGGCGGGGGGAAGCTGCTGCATCTGCTAACAAAAGACAATTGCACACAGAACCGCTAATTAGCTTTTAACTGCAGTTAGTCATGAAAAGAGAAAACTCCAATCAGCGCATCAAATCAATGGGGAATTTTTAGCATAATTTTATTTCGATTTTCGTTCAACGGCCTCCTGTACTATTCTGTTGCCGCTTCAACTTTTTTTTCCCTTGCACTAAAGTCGTAGCAGATGCCTGGAGGAGGACAAGAGCAAGTTTGCACATATATTTCGGGTTGTCTGTTCACAATCATTGCTGCTGGCTTTTGTCCTTGCGGGATTGCACAAGCCAACTATTATTATTATTATGATTACTATTATTGTTATTAGCTGTGATGTGGCTCCCGTGCAGCACCCGTCCACAATGTGGCTAACAAAGTCCATTCAAGGATCAAAGTCTTCTCAACAGGTACAAGACCAAGGACGCTGCTGTGAGCTTGGGGAGGACGCTGCTGTGAGCTTGGGGGCCCCTTTAAAAAAAAAAAGGTGAGCTTGGAAATTATGTAAAAAAAAAAAAATACTATATACCTTTTTACCTATACTATATACCACCTCTGCTAACAAAGCCGCCTCTCTGATACGAGATACCTTTTCACGGGGGGGGGGGGGGGCAAGCATTTGTTATTTTCATTTGGTCCCTGCAATATACAAGTCAACATATTATGACAATAAAATTTGGATTTAAAGAAACAAGTTATATAAGTTACATTTCAGGAAAAAAAACAAACAAAAACAAAAACGTTTGACCATAATAGACTACCTTTATTTTTTTCAAAACTTCAGATGTGGGGGAAAAAACAAAACAAAACAAAAGATTAATTTTATTTTTAAATGGGGAAAAATACATTTAGATGAATAATTTTAGATGAAAAAATACAGCACAAAAAAATGGAATTTTTAAAAACTTTTCACACCTCATTTAAAAAAAAAAGAACACAATATGTAATTCATTTATTTATTTTTACAATTAAACCCTTAAGTGGCCCCAATTTAAATGCAGGAAAGTGAATAAAAAAAATAGAAAAACAAGTTTGAACACTATCAACAAGTTTTATTTTGGATGAAAAGTCAGAAAACATGATTAATGAAAGATGTCATGTTAGGAGTATAGAGTAAGGGACCTTCAAAATAAGATGACATTAAATGTATCAGTAAATTAAAATAATACATTTGTATTAGTTGTGAGAAAAACACATTTAATTTTTGTTCAATTTTTGAAAAAGTCATCTTATTAGCAGAGTAAAGTCAAAAGTAGAAAAAACTTCAACTTTGTTAGGGGTGGGGGGGGGTATGAATATCAGAAATCCACAAGTACATACGGGTGTCAGACTTTTTTTTTGTGTGCGTCTGCTAGCACATTAGCGGATAAATGGGAGGGCCAAAATTGAAGCTAACTCATTGGAATTAAATTTATCAGCATGTGTGCTCAGAGGTAATAAGCTGTCAGTTAGAAAATGAAGATTTGTATTTAGATATATGACAGCGAGGGGGGAGGGGGGGGGGGTAAATGAAGCCGCTTTCCAGCTAAATGACTTATTTGGGAGGCCGGCAAGAGAAAGGCCGGCGCGCCAACCGCGACGCCCATGATTGCAGATAATATTCTCCCCCGTCGAGCTCAAGATTGCAAATATGAAATAATAATGATGTAAGGCCCGTCCGCAGACTTAAGGGGGGAGGGGGGCGCAAACGCACGCCATGACTCCTTGTCAAACCTTACAATTACAGTAATCTCATTAAAATATAGGGAAAAAAAAAAAAAAGCTGTGATGATCTGATGAAAATCAATTTTGCATTTAAAAAAAAAAAGTTGGCAGGCAGCTGTCAACTTAACCTTTGTCTTGTGTTGATCCCATTGAAAGTATTTTTTGTTTAATATTTTTTATTTAGATGGAGATATTTTGTCGCACCCCCAAAAATTTGGCTGCTCAAACAGAGCCCGAGATTTAAATATACAAATAGCCAAACGAGTGCTAATCACGACAATAAAAAAAAACGGCACACTGTGAAAGACTGCATCTATATCGGGTCATATCGACCCGGTAAAAAATTGGTGTGAAAATGCTAAAAAAAAAAATAAGCAAACTTTAGTCCAAACTTTAATTTTTTAAAAAAATGATTATATAATTATTTTTTTGTCATTTCTTTTTCAAATGAAAACAAAAATCACAAAAACTACACAGAGTATAAGATTACATTTATAGTGGGTCATACTGACCCGTTCGCAAATCGGTGTGAATTTGCTAAAAAAAATATTCTATAGAAAACCGTTTATAAATCTGTTTGAAAATGCTGAAAACCAAAAAAAAAAACCCCTTCAGTCCACAGTTTTATTGTGATTTTTTTGATGATGATATAATTCGTTTCCCTGTCATTTCTCTTTCAAATAAAAATAGGAGAATAAAATACACGCTGTATGAGACGCATCTGTCGTGGGTCATATTGACCCATTTGAAAATCCATGTGAAAAATGTTAAAGAAGAGGATTTCTCCATTTTGTTCAAGTTTGGTTGATTTCTTTTGATGATTACATATTCTTTGTAATTTCTTTTTTTTAAATGCCAATAAAAACATGACATAGTATTTAATAGTGGGTCATATTGACCCATGTTGCAGATTGGTGTGAAAAATGTTTAAAACTGTTTAAATACAATTTTATTCATGATTGTATCGTTATTTTCCTCATCATTTCTTTGTTAAATGCCCAAATATTGCAGGTCGTACATTTACATATCAGTACGAAAAATGTAAAAAAAACAAAACAAAAAAACTAACTTTATTCCATGAATTAGAATTTTGTTGTTTTTGATGATTGAATATATCTTGCTAAGGTCACACTCGCCCACTGCAAAATATTGAACACATGTTAAAAATGAATAATTATCCATTAACAAATGATGTTAAAAATCTATATTTTTCTGTTTTGCTCAAGAGATTTCACCCCAAATAATTTGCATTGGGCTATTCAATTTTTTTTTGATGATTATAAAGAACAGAGAAGATGATCAAGACCATTTTGGGGGGGGCAGGGGGGTGTAAAAACAATAAAATATAAAATAACTAAAAACTAAGCGTTTACATTGCATTGGCAAATAGAAAATGAAGCCGAGTCCAGAAAGGTGCGGCGTTTGAAAGTGAAACGTGGACGAGGAGGCTCGGCTGATGAAAGCCCGGCTCTGTGCGCGTGTGTGTGCGCGTGTGTGTGCGCGTGTGTGTGTGTGCGCAGCTGCATTTCAATTGATTAGCCAGCCATGCGTGATGAAAGTTTTTTTTTTTCCTCCCCTTCGCCTCCCCTCCCACAAGCGACACGGGCGTCGAAGCGCACTTTGAAAGAGAAGTGCGGCAAAAGTGGCGGCGAGCACTCCAGAGAAACGCAAAACCTTCAAAGCCAGCGCACGTGAAAGAAAACACACTGTCTTATTAACGCCACTACTACTTTGTTTTTTTTTGTTTTTTTCTGTCTCAATCTATTTTGGACGTTGCGGTTATTAGTGCAGCTGGAAAATACGTTCAAACCAATTAGTTGCCATCTTTTGTTTTGCCCCCTATTTTTATTTCTTTTATTATGTGGAATTGTCAAATGTAGAATGATTCGAAGCTCATTTTGTTTTCTTAATTTGAAAAAGGGAAATGGAGATACGGTGTTCCCTCGTTTATGGCGGGGGATCCCATGCCAAAAATAGGCGTAATCCGCAAAGTAGGGATTGAACTTTGTTTTTGGCTTGCTTCTTCTGATTTAAAAAAAAAAAAAAAAAAAAGGCGTAAAATTGCAATTTTCTTTGTCCGGAGGAAAAATATCAAGAAAAATAGTGAGGTGAACCTAATCAACATGGTCATGAATGAAAATCCTCGTGGTTGAGATGGATTTTTTTTCTTTTTTGGAATAAAATAGCTGTTTTTTTTTTTTTTTCTACTTTTCCGGCATAAAAGGAGGAAATTACTAAGAAACGTTGCAGGGTAAAGATGCAATAGCAAAAGTTAATGTCATAAAAAAATCCATGAATTAGAAGTTGATTGTTTTCTTTTTAGGAATAAAAGAGCATTTCTTTTGACTGCTCTGGCATAAAAGGAAGAAAGATGTCAAGAAAAATAGCAAGGTAAAGCTCAAACCACAAACGTTATGCTCATAAATGAAAATCCAAATGATAGATGTTTATTTTTTTTCTTTTTAGGAATAATATCAAGAAAATATAGGAAGGTAAACCCGTGATAAATATGATGATGAATGGAAGTGCTTGAGATGGATTTTTTTTCTTTTTAGGGATAAAATATTTTTTTTTATTGTTCTGGCAGAAAAGGAGCAAAAATATCAAGAAAAATAGCAAGGTAAACATGAGACGGCAAAAGTTATGGTCATAAATGAAAACCCATGTGATCAAAATTGATTCTTTTTTCTTTTTAGGAATAATACCAATAAGAATAGTGAGGTAAACCTGTGATAAATATAGCCATGAATGAAAATCCCTGTGCTGGAGATTGAATTTTTTTCTTTTTAGGAATAAAATATATCAAGGGAAAACTGCAATTGCAAATGTTATGGTCATAAATGAAAATCCATGTGGTAGAAGTTGAATTGCTTTCTTTTTAGGAATAAAACAGCACATTTTTGGACTATTCTGGCAGAAAAGGAGGAAAAATATCAAGAAAAATATCAAGGAAAGCCCGCAATTGCAAAAGTTATGGTCATAAATGAAATTCCATGTGGTAGAAGTTGAATTGTTTTCTTTTTAGGGAAAAAATTGCATTTTTATTTCCTGTTCTGGCACGAAAGGAGGAAAGATAGCAAGAAAAATAGCGAGGCAAATCACAGATGTTTCTTTATTTTCCAGAATGAAAGGGGTCAAATCGACCCACATCTTGACAAATAGGGTTACATTTTTGTATAGCATTTCAAACTTATGATCGTGTTCATTTTTAACAGGGGAGTTATTATTTATTTTATTTTTTTCAACATTACCCACGAAAAGAGCATTTCTTTTTTTCCCCAGCACTGACACGGAAGTACAAGCATCTGTGGGCGTCAATACGTGTCCCCCATCCAGTCAAGGAGTGCGATGCGATAGATAGACGTGCTTCGGCGCCGGCTGTAAACAAGCGTATTGTAAAAAATGCAGTCTGTGCGGGGCTCGTGTCAGATGCCTGTCAAAAAAAAAAAAAAAAAATAGCTGGGGCCTTATCGTACACTGGGGATCAGCAATAGCAAGACATTTTCCGCGGGGTGGGGGTGGTGGGGGGGGGCAACTCGAGGGGTTTTGTGAATTTGTAGAGGCGCCCAGATAAAAATCAGCTTCATATTTCTCCAGCCAATAGCGCTGATGAAAGCGGGCCGAGGGAGAATTACGCCGGCAGGGTTTGGTCAGCGCGCCCCGCGCCTTTTCTAAAGCCGGGAATTGAAAAAGGTAATGAGAAAAAGGCGCGCCGCCGCTTGCCTCTCTTTAATAAGTCACCGTGGACGCCCGGCTAGTTATTGTCAAAAGGCCGCGCACCCTCGCGCTTACAAATCAGCCCCCGCCGCGACGCAAAAACACATCAAAGAAAAATCAAGCGCTGATTATTAGCGGGCTAATAGATGACATTCGTTTGGCGAAAATTATTCGTCTCGGTTTGCTTCTTTTTTACTCGTCTAATTTGAAGGGAAAAAAATGGTGAAAAATTGAGACGGGGGATTCGAAGTCGCCGTTTGCAACGTTTTCAAGCTAAAACCCTTTGAAAAAGTCACAATTTTGTTCAGATGAAACGTGGCTAACGGGTTGCATCTCAAAACGCTTCTTTTTTTTTTAAATCTCTAAAAGGACGACTTTTCAAGTCAACTTCAAAGAGTGTCAAATCGAAGCAGTTTTATCATCACAAACTTGAAATTACCAACTGGAAGAATTTCGTGTTTGGGAAAATGCCATAGCTAGGCGCCTCCTGAATTTTTTAAAATTTATTTTCTGTACTTTGCATATTTTGGTTCATTTTTACTTTATGGTACGGTTAAACAGTCAAAAATGGTGAAAAATTGAAATCAGGGATTCAACCCGTCCACTGCCAAAGTCGCAAAATCGCACCATTTGCTTGATTTGGTAGCCTCTCAATTCTTTTTTTTATTTTAGTTTTAAAGATGGGCGAAATGAAAAGCAGCGCCATCCGTACTTTGTATGGCTCTGAAAAATATTGCCATCGAGCATCTCTAGTTTCTCATTGTATTCTCATTATGGGCGTGTTTTAAGATTGTATTTATTTATTATTTTTTTCAGATGTTCAGACATATGAACTCATTCACTGCCATGATTTCCTGTAATCTGCCATCGTAAGGAAGAAGATTGAAGTCGTTCAATGCCGCCGACGGCTATAGACGTCAAAAAGGATTTTTTTTACTGGGCTGGCAGTGAATGACTTATTTTAGCTGTACTATAACTCAGTGGCATAAATGAAAAAAAAAAATTCCTTATAAATGAATTGAAAAAAAGCTATAATTAAAGTCAAATGAATACATCTTTGCAAACAAACGAGTTGATGAAGGAAGAAATGAATCCTGTTCATTTGTGCACGACGATCAAAAGACAAAAAAAGTCGACCATATCAAACGGAATTCAATTCGTATCGGCAAGAAACGGGAAGGAGGCGGAGGCCGGGGCCGGGGCCGGGGCCGGGGGCCGGGGGCCGGGGGCCGGGGGCCGGGGGCCGGGAGCCGGGGCATTTTTAACGCGAAACGTCAACGTTGTCACGGCAAATGCGGAGCGACGTGGACGGCGGCGGATGAAGACGCTTGTCTTTTTGCTCCTTTTGTAAAAGCGCGACTTCATCAGACAAAGTGGCGGCGACGCCGCTCATCTCTTTTCTTCTCGCCGCAAATGATCTGTCTCCCACTAAACTCTGCTTACATGCAGAAAAAAAAAAAAAAAAAAGTGAGAAAGGAGCCTGAAGGAAAATGAATTTAAATGTGAAGCCAGTGATGATGAATGAATAAAGTGCTTTGGTGACACTTGACACCCATTTGATGAAAAAAAAAGGGGGGGGGGGGTCCCAAAAAATCAAAAGTAAAAAAGAATGACAACTTTTTTGTACGCGTGCGTAATTACAGGCCCACGCATATTTTGACAGCAGTCTTGTCAGAAGCATCTTTTGTCTCTCTTTCACGGCCCGTGGCCACGCGTGAAAACAAGACCATCAGCGCGCACGGCGCCGGCCCAACGCCGCCGTTGCCGCACGTCCCCGTCTCGTCTCGTCTCATCTCGCTCGCTCGCTCGCTCTCATCATCTCCGGCGGGATTTCTCCGGCGGCGCTTTTAACATGGAAATTGTCTCTGACCTCTCCCCGGGCGGCGGAGGTGGCCTCATTCTCAGCCAAAAATCAACGGGCAATTCCTTATAATGTACCTCCATTATTAGCCTATTGGATGTGGCAAACACCCTCATGATATCTACTCTATACTACTTTAAAAATCAATCAATCGGATCAAACATTCATTTTCGTATTTTTAGGAAAGAAACGGATTTTCCAAAATTGACACAGTATAAAATAAAAATGGATGTTGTTTTTTTATTATTTTTATTATTACCGTTCAATTGTGTGTTTCGTAAAATTACAAAAAAAAACAAACAAAAAAAACAGGCTATAACAGGATGCAACGTTTGGGGGATCTGAACGATTAATCGATTAATGATCGAACGATTGATTAATGAGCCAAAATATTTATTGACTCGTTGTCAATAAATTTGACACATTTTGAAGTCAGAGGCCACTAAAAAAGACACGAGTAAAAGTTGAAGAAAAAAATGGAAATTTGGTATTTTAGCAATAAATGTATAGTCGGAATTTTCATTCGTAACCAGAGACGATATTTTTCCAGCAGAGGCGTTTGGTAACCTGAATTTTTCGTAACAAGAGGCGTTTGTAAGTCGAGGCGCCGCTACAAACGGCGGGCGGTCATGTTGTCCCCAAACGGGTGAAATTTCAGATCCCTCCAGTCTTAATTCAATGCTTTCCCTTTGACGTGAAATGCCTTGGATGTAAAGATCACATTTTTGGACAAAATACTGCACGGGCGTTAGCTACGCAATGGTTTCTTCCAACTTTCTATACCGCGGATGTCCAGATCCGGCCCGCCGCATTATTTGTGTGGCCCGCAAAATGCTAATTATGACTGTACATTTCTGGCTAAAATACCGCATTTAAATGCTTTCTTCAACCTTTACAATTGTTTTTGCTATCAATACCCTTTAAATGAATAGGAACATCGGTGTCAAACAGGTGTCCGGGGGCCAGATTCGGCCCACCGCATCATTTTACGTGGCCCGCAAAATGCTAATTATCACTTGAGGTTTCTGGCTACATTTTGAATTTTCCAAGTTATCTTCAACTTTTGCAATTCTTTTTTTGTTTGTTTTGTTATCAATACCCCTTGAATGAACTGTGTCAAACTCAAGGCCTGGGGGCCAGATTCAGGCCGCAACATTATTTTATGTGGCCCGCAAAATGCTAATTATGACTTGAAGTTTCTGGCTAAAATACCTCATTTCCAAGTTATCTTCAACTTTTACATTTTTTTTTTGTTAGCAATACCACTTGAATGAATCGATACTGTCATATAAAAGTTTATGTTGGGAAAAAAAAAATCAAATCCTACCTGTGGCTGATTTCACGCGCCCCATAAATTAAACGAGGAAAACAAGAAAAGAAACAGAAATGAATAAAAGTCTACTTTTTCTAAGTGGACCAAGCGGAGCCGAGACTCAAAGTGTGAAGCGCGTTGAGAGAACGGGGAACGGAGCAAAGTGGGGTGAGGGGTGGGGGGTGGGGGGTGGGGGGGGGGGGGGGGTTGGGGTGTGTGAATCTGTCAACGTCCAATCTGAGATGTCTTTATTTGACACCGGCCGGCGGGGTTTTTGTCAGCTCTTTTGGCCAACCCATCCGGCCCCGCTGGTGTCCCCTTCACCCCTAAAAGGCAGCTGGGCCGTGACCCCCTCAAAAAGCACCCCCCCCCTCTCTCCAATATGGACACTCCAGGACATTCAGGGAAAGAAAAAAAGGGGCGGCGGTATGTCTTCATTTCTTGATTGTGACAGCCAAGGGGCGACGCGGACGAAAACGAGGACGCTTCCAGCCCCACGGACGGAAAAATCGTCCAAAAAATCGGGGCGGCGGGCCCGGGCCGGACCACCCGGGCTCCTCTCATCATTCGTATTCAAGATGGGGCCTCTTGACAAGTCTGCTGATCTCACTCAATGTTTTGTCATCGGGACAATACGTCTTCACTGCGCCGGACAAAAAAAACAAAAATTCAGAGGCCCGCGCCAGTTGTTCAAACACAGCTCGCCTAGCCAAAATGTTTTTAACGTTGTCAATATTTGGACGAATAACTAAATTAAACTAAAAAAATATATATTTGATATCTTAAAGATGGCTACCATCAAAACATTTTTATTACTTTTTTCTTTTAAAGCGGGGTGGGCTACATCAATAATGTATTTTCAGTATCTGCCGTGGGCTGCAAAAATGTGGATGGAGAACCTCAAATGGGCCCCGGGCCATAGTTTGGACACCAAAGAATTTAAACTGTCTCCCAATGGCTGTGTCTACTGCTTCGGGCCTTGTTCACATGTATGTCACATGTACACATAAATGTATTGATATATGGCTATTTATAGAGGCAACTGTATAGCTATATATAGAGATAGTCCGATATATAATGTATAGAGAGAGAGAGAGAGCGAGCGAGAGAGATGAATGGATAGATAGATCTAACAGCCTGTTAATGCTCGATCTTGATAAATGGGTAGATGGATGGATGGATGGATGGATGGATGGATGGATGGATGGATGGATGGATAGATAGATAGATAGATAGATAGATAGATAGATAGATAGATAGATAGATAGATAGATAGATAGATAGATAGATAGATGGATTGCAATTTTCCTAAGCACAATCTTCGATTCCGATCGACCCGATTTCCAATCTCGTGATTGTGATTTTGCTCCAATTTCTCAGACCAAGAGATCTTGAATCCCCCCCCCTCCCCCCAAGAAAACCAAACAAAAAAGCCTCATCTAAAGTCAAGACCATCCCGATGCTTCCCCAGAACGCAAACGGCGGCCGCAAAAATCGCGACGTCGGGGATGGTGGCCGAGCGGGTGGAAATTCCCGATTTTTGCGCGGGCCGGGAGGAGGGGCGGAGGGGATTTCGATATCCTAAAAGGGAGGTTTATACATTAGCGCTGTAGTTGCAAAACACTGTTGATATTCAAATGATTATTGTGCAAAATCTGGGATAAGCTTGTGTGTGAGAGCTCTTCTAAGTGCCTACAACTATTGCTAATTCCCCTCAGCATTGTGGGCCGAACAAAGGCCTTAATCCCATTTCACTTTTGCCGAGGGCCCCGGCTATTTTCCCTCTGGTAAACCAACAACACTCCCCCCGAGCCGGCGCCGAGAGCCTCGGAGAAAGGGGCCGCCGTGCGTACACTCGGAGTCCCCCCCCCCCCTCCCTCCCTTTCGGTTTTTTTGTGTCCGACTTGGCTGGCGCTCCGCATCAACTTTGAAGTGGTCCCAGTAGACCGCAAACACCTTTTTTGCCAGAAAAGTAAGCTCGCTCAAACTGGAAGAAGAAGGGGGAGGGGAAACCAAACACTCTTAACCTGTACAATGCCGGCCCCCCAAAAAATATCGGCCCTTTTGATTCGGGCGTCCTTCGGACCGCGAAGAGTTAACGCTCGACCCCGCCCCCGCTTTTCTCTTTTTTTTTCCCTTCTTTTTCCAGCCGCTTGTAAATGAATTTTCATTCTCCCGATAGCGGATCTCTTTCTCCGCATTGTAAACGGCGTAATCCATTATTTATAACGCGGCCGGCGCGACTATCAAAGGCCGAGGATCGCCTCTCGTTCTACTTTGTGGGACTCGGGCCGGCGCCGGCTTCGCGCTTTGTTCTTGGCGCTTATGATGTCATTCGAGCGCCGCGTGCGCCTACGCCGTACTAACGATCACACGCGTTACCTCGAATTGGACACGCAATTAACAAATTAGCCAACCGCGCATAGGAAATATTCCATCCGATAACTCATTCACCGGCGGCCGGTGAATATGGATCTTTGACGTCTATAGCCGTCATTGGCGGCGGATGAGTTTATTGCGCAGCAAGTTGGCAACAACGTAGAAATGGCACAACACAAGCATTTTTCGTAAACGCTTCACATTTTCATATCTGTAAGTTATATACCAAATACAAGACGCAACCCAAATGCTGGGGGTCAAATTCGGGTATTTTCTATGTTACCGGGTATAAGGCGCACCGACACTTTGGCGACAATGTCAAAACTACAGCAAAACAGAATAAATCTCATTTTTATAAACTTCATATTTTCTAGTGTTCATATCCATGAGGTATATATTTGTTGCGCGTTAAGCTTTTTCCAGATTTCCCACGTTGTGGGCGGTCAGCGAACACCGCGCCAGTGTGACATGCGCTCGAAGCAGTTGCTTTTTCTACTCCTCAAGGTGGGGTTCGATTTCAATTGACCATAAATACAACCCAAAGCGTTTCAACAAGTTTGATTGGCAAAAGATTGCAATTAATAATACGAGTCAAATGGAATAGCTTTCCGTGTTCTCTAATTGGTGCATATATATTTTGCCAGATGTTGGTTCAGCCTGCTCATTTCTTTTCTTGAAAATAATGCCGGAACAACTTCAGCGAAAACACGCACTACTCTTAGGTTGCTCATAGTCAACTGATGTCCATCCATGACGGTAATTATTGCAAGTGTGCGCCAAAACTCAGTTTATGTGACTGACGTATCAAGCTTCGACCAATGGTGTCAAATTAAAATAAAATACAAATAAACAAAAACAATACAATTAAAAGAACCTCTGTAGGAGGCAACCACACTTTTGGCCTTCATTTTTTGGAAAAAAAAAAGTGTCATATATTTGGGGGATTACGGTGATTTACAGATGTGATATACGACAAATGAAGGAAGATGAGATCGATTCTGTTTTGCTATAGTTTTCACACTGTTGCCAAAATAATGGAAGGAAGAAAATATCACGTTAATAAAAGGCCTCCCGTCGAAGACGGCAGTAGAGCGGAGTGAGCGGCACGTATTAACGGCGGGACGGCTATTTCATTTGATGTCAGGTTTCCACAGGAAAGCTTGAGTGGCACTTGTCGAGTCATCAAAGGTTGCGTCACAGCGCGAAGCGGCATGTGGGCCCTGATGCCGCAGCTCTACTTTCAGACCAAACCGAGGGTTTTTTTCCCCCGCGGTAATCTAAATCAATGAAGACAGGCATGTCAGCGTGTACGACGCAGTGTCAAGAAATCCCAAGGCCAACGACTCGACTTCCACTTCTGTCATGTTTGAGGGATTTATCTTTTTTTTCTGGATGGCTAAAACAGGGGTCCCCAGCACTGGTCCGCGGCCCGGAACCGGTCCTCGGATCAACTTGTACCGCACTGGAAATACTGATGTTTTGGGACCGATTGAATGTACCCTTTAACAGTTGATTCATTTGCGCTTTGTTTGGCTTGATCTTTGTTTTTCGGCGCCGCCTCGGGCTGCTGTTTAGCGCATTTTGTAGCGAGGAAGGACGGCGCGGCTTCAGTTGAGAGCTGTCGGCTGTCGTTGCGCCGTCTCGCTGAAATCGGACCCAAAAGTGTCTCTGAGTTGTACTTATTTTGTCAGAAGGTTGTCATTTACGATAATATGCCCAAAATGATTTCGTTTGTTAGCCCGTTAGCCTTTTCGTTCGCGCCGGGTATTTCGCTTTGCTACATGTTAGCGTATGCGACGGTTTTGCATTGATAAGTACTCATTTACACGTAATCAACGTTTTATATTGAAATAACATCATCAGCAATTCAGTTATATGATTGAATTGAATGAATCAATGTCATTTGTGTACATTTTTGTACATTACGGTCCACAATAACAATCTCAGGCGTTGACCGATCCGCGGTGATACAAAGGTTGGGGACCCAGCGGACTCCATAAGCGTTGCGTTAATAAGCGCGGGGACGCGGTGAGGTGAGTGTAAGCGGTCACCTCCGACGCCGATGGCCGCAAAGTGATAGGCCGGTGCTTGACGTTAATGCTTGTCAACATCTGGATGGTACGGGTCCAAGCTGGCCCCTAATATGATTTTCCCCATCTCCCCTTATTGAGTTTGTCCAATCGCGTCTATCAAAGTGAATCACTTTCTTATCTGTACGGGGGACCACTCGGGAGCTTCTCCGGAGGGACGGGCGGCCGATCTTACCGGCTCGCCCACGTCGCCGAGAAACCTACTGACAATGTCAAGGATACATGCGTGCGAATTGCAAGGTCTCTTCATGGGGAAATCAACCCGGAAATTTCTATTTCGCAATACGTTCCAGGGAAGCGCAGGGGTCACTAGCTAGGCCCCGAGAAGGAGCCCGCAGGCCTGTTCTGCAAACAGCTTTCAAGTGAAAGAACGTGGTCATTTTCCAGGAATGTGACTGTATTTTTCAGACTATAACCCGCAACTTTTTTCTCATGATTTGAGCCCTGCAGCTCCATTGTGGCTTATCTGCGACGTGCGACCAAAGCAAAGGCACAAAAGAACAGCGAGGAGAGCAAAAACAAGGAGAGTGGCCCACCAAAAAAACTGTTTCTGTTTCTTTCAACTTTTAACGGTAAACTATCATGTCATGCTTAAACATAATATGGTCATTGGAAATTACTGTATTTTTTGGACTGTAAACCGTTCAAGGTGTCAATTTACGGAACTATGAAATTGAACTGGAAAATGTGAATTCTATAAGGATTAATTCCATTATTACAAATATAAAAATGATGTCGAAACTGAATAAGATCTTTTTTGAACTTGTCGACCCAAACGAATTGACAGCTCTGGCTTCTAGTTTCCAATATGTTGTGTATCAATTTTAAACTAATTCCATCGAGAGCTGTTCAACGAGATAGAAAACGGAGTATTCGATAGACGCTTTAAAATGATGTATTTCTTCTTTGTTTCCATCTCTTTTTTACCCTCACCAAGCAACCAACACCAGCAGCCCCAATAGCCATTTTGTACAATACAAATCATTCCAAAAAGTTGTTTTAAAGCGCCCCTTCCCAAACTATTTGCCTGCCCCAAATAAGTACGTCGAAATTGTCGGTTTTGACTATCACATTGTCAGGTTTGCCTGTTCAAATTCCCCCCAAAATTTAGAGACAAACAATGAATAAAAATCACCCTAAGACATGAACAATTGAATAAAAAACCCAACATTTTTTTTAAATGTGAAAATATGTCCGTTTTCCCAAAATATACCATACAATCCCATTTGAAACTCGAATCATATCGATGACTTGAGGTTTCAACATGTTGACTCACATTAGATCAGGGATGAGAACCAAATTCTTTTTTTTTTTTTTTTTACGTGACTAGACAAAAGAAGTCTCCCCACGTAGTTTAGCCGTCCTATTAAAAGGCGTGAACTGACGCCATAACTTCTAACTTCAAGTTTTTCATTAAAATCAAATCCCTTATCAGCCGTGCCGAGGATTTAAAGAAATCAAAATGAAATCCGCTGTTCACCTCAGAGAGAAGTTTGCGAAACAATAGCCCGCCCCCCCACACCGCATTTGCAAATTTAACCCCCCGCGCCCTCATTTGGAGAGGCGGGCGTATCTCCCCGCCGCACCCGTCTAATCTGCGAGCAGGTGAGACGGGGCCTTAATTCCAGATTGCGCGGAGAGCGGCGCCCACAGGTAGAACCCCGCCGCGGGAGTCGGCGCCTGACCCCCGACAGGGATTGGCAGGCCAGGTGTTAATTGGATAGGCGTGCCACGGGACCGCCGCTCCTCTTTCCGCGCGCACAAATTATTGCTCTCCTGATAGTCACGTGACTTCCGGGCACAAAGGCGGCTTGGGGGGGGGGGGGGGATATTACTGAATATTTCCGTCGACTTTTTTCCCCCTCGTTTTCAACCCCCATATTCGGGTGGGGCATATTGTGGCTAGAAAAAAACAAACAAACAAACAAACACAGATAAGACGCACCGGACTATAAGTCATAGAGTTCAAATCGTCAGAAAAAAGGTGCATGCGAAAAATACGGTAATTTACAAAGGCCGTATAATGTTTTAGCATAAGATGATAGCTTACTGTTAAAAATTGGGAGAAACAGAAAAGGGGGTAATTTTGAGGCTAGCAAAAAAAAAAAAAAAAAAAAAAAAAAAAAAGGAGATAAACTGCACTGCGGGGCTCAAATCATGAGAAAAAAGTGTCGGTTTATATTTCGAAACGTACGGCATTTTTTAATTTTTTTTTAAAAAAGCGACAATACAATTGTTTAATGTTTGACATTATTATTGTCATTTCTTATCATTGTTATTGGCTGCAGGTTACTTTCAATAATAAGCCAAATGATTAAATGAAACGATATGCAAGCCAAAAGATTTTTTTGGGGAAAAACTTAAAAATGTGTGCGGAAAAGATCATTCTATTTAAGAACTGCGCTGAGAGAAACCGCGTCTACTTCTGGGAGTAGCTAATTAATTGTGATTTATGGTAATTGATATATTTGTGAACAATTCCTAAAGATCTAAACTGTAAGGTAAACAGTAAACGTCTGCAAGGCTGCCAAATAGTGAGACTTTGCTAGCGGTAATTGGAACTTGCCAATAACGGATTTATGAAACGCTTATTAACACGTTTGTCAAAACTTTGTGACGACATCAACCTCGCGCTTGGCACCACATCGAATGCGCGGGAAAAGATTTGCCAAGTTTTCAAGTGCTTATTAACACATTTGTAATACATTTAATAAGGAGCCGGAGCCAACGCCTGGCAAAAATGGATCCTTTAGATGACCGCCACGGCACAAAGCAAGGAAATTCTCCTTTTGTTTTTCTGCAGTTTGCCCTCCGCCTCTGCCGCCCCACGGCCTCACTCCAAAGGTCAACTTTTAATGCGGTGTTTTTGAAGCGATTTACATGTAAAAAGTAATATGACAAAAATCCTGATACGGAAGACACTCCCAAGCGATTAACGAAGATAAGGCGTTTGAAAACCCATACGCCATGCATTGGAAACCCAACGTGGCACCGAGGTATGTTTATTGCGTCGCTTCGTATCGCAATATATAATCACCCGGCTCTAATATCAACTCATTCAATGCCAGGAACGTATTTTCCCATGTTTTCAAGAGTCCGGACATTCAAGCCCAGGTATTTACAGTAAGTGTTAAATGGATTTGTAAGTTAAAGACATCGATTTCCGGTTTCTATCGATTTCCGGTTTCTATCACGTCCCGGGCGATCTTGCCACACTCGGGCGTAAAAACACTAAATAAGCGATGTAAGAGGGTGGCTCCGGTACGAAGGAAGGCCCCCCCGGGCCGCTATAGATTTCCTCAACAAGCGCGGACCGGGCCGCCGCGAGCTGTCAGATTGCCGGCTGATATCTCTATTAAGCAAAAGGGGGGAAAAGCCATTGTTGTCGGGAGAGGATTTCCAAGCGGGGCCACTTTCCCCCCCCCCCCGAATCACAATGCGCACGTTCAGCTTGATCAGTGCGGGAGGATTTGGCCGGGGAGGGGTACCACCCCCTTTTGTGACACATGCAGCACGGACATAATGAATTATATTATAATTACAAAGCGCAGTCTGTAGAAGTGGACAATGTAGATATTTGGCCAGGGGGGCGGAGCGTGCTGCTCCATAGAGACCGGCCCACTCCAGACTGCATTTCTATTGAGATCAATTTAACTAAGACGCATCTCAATATGAATGAATGGGGCTTTGTTAGGGGAAGAAAAACATTTCAACAGGGATGCCTCCTCCTTGTCTTTGGCGCGGGGGGTACGCCGACCTTTTACGCCGTGGAAAAAGCGTGACCGAAATGGATCGTGCAAATTAAAAAAAAATCCATCAATACATCTCTCCCTTTTACTCGCTTTTCAAATTTTCTAATACTTTTTTAAAATGTCTAACTACCGTATTTTCCGCACTATGAGGACCATGCGCCCTATAATACGGTGCTAGGCGGCATTTTTGAGGGACAAAAAAATAACTTCATTGCGATTCTTCAATTTTTACCCCTGCATTTGAGTCATAAATGAAATGAGACATACTGTTTGAAAAATTTAGAAGATACAGTATATATGCTCCAATTTGGAAGCAATTTACCCTATATGGTGAATGAGAGCATGATTTTGTAAAAATGAATCATAATTTTATACATTTATACTATTGATGGAGCTTGGGATTCTAATGTCAAGAGGTATTTTTTTTCCCCCATTCTTACGTTAGTACTTTCCACAAATGGTCTTTATTCTTCATTTGTCTATTAAGAAAGTTTGACTGACTTACCTGATTGTTTCGATTCCCTTTACAGTGCAGCGCCATCTAGTGAACGCATAACGCAACCCTAACCACTACTGCAGCTTCTATTCGATGCGCCTTATAATGTGGCGCGCCTTATATGTGAAAACCGTTTTAAAATAGGCCATTCGTTGAAGGTGCGATCACAAGATCCGGCAATACGTCGCTATATAAAACAATATATTGAAATAATTTATTCATCCCCCACATCGGGGGTGTCAAACCTGTCTAAGCTTACGGACCGCAAGAAGGAAAAATGATTCCCAAGTGGGCTGGACCAAAAAAACCCCTTTAAAACAACAACTTTTTATGATTATTGTTTTGAATATTGCCCGTACGTTTGAAGTATTGCCAAGCGTCCAAATAAAGATGATTCCCATGCATCCGAACGAAAAGGCCATCAGCAAATAATTAGCCAGTCCCATTTCAAGCTAGCCAAAAAGAGTCCGGCAAGTGGTTTCACTATTGGGCAAGTGGGCCCACTTAGCGCGGAAAGCAATTAATGATGGTTAACGATGAATCCGTGACGCAATTATAACGCTTTTAAAAACAACTGATAAGGCACGCATTAGGATATACTTCTTGTGAAGTAGCGGTGAGATCGGCGAGCCGTCGGAGAGGCCGGTGTTGCTTTCCCGTCTAGTGCGCCATGCTGAGATGGGGCCAAAAAGCAGCGGGGAGAGAGGGAGGAAAAAATCCTGGCGAGCGGCTGAGCGGAGGAGGATTTGACGGCGAGGTGACAAAGAGTTCAAACAAAATGAGGCTTGTAGATTAGCAGCGCTCCCCTCGCTGACAGGTGTCATCTCTGGGGGCAGTCTGTCACTCTGCTGCCTGCCACTCTTCATCCGCGACGTGCCGCCCGAGCCGAGGCGCAAAAGAACGGCGGGGCGAGGGAGGCGCGGAAAAGAAGCCGGACCAAAAAGAACCAAAACCTTTCTGCTTCTTTCGACGTTTGACGGTTGGGCCAAGACATTTTTCCGACCTTTTTTCTCGTGCTTTGAGCCCCGCGGCTCCGATGCGACGCCTCCGCGTATTTTTGGTTGTTGACGATGCACCGATGAAGCAAACATCGGGGTGTCAATTTACGGAAACGACTGCGAGATAGAACCGAAAAGATTCAAATCGTCGGCTGTGCTCAAAAAGGGTTTTTGAAATCTATATTCAAAAGATAAGAATTATGTTTTGAAAAGTACAAAATTGACAGAGACCGGAATTACGATGAGATTAGGAATTACGTGTAGAATTGCAGTAGATCGATATCATTCGTTTTTGGCGACACGTGAAAGCACGTCACACACATTATGCATGCAAATATATATGTGTATGTGTCTGTATATAATACACATTTGACAGGGATCAGAATTAGATTTTGAATTTTGCGTGGAATTAGAGCAGATCAACATTCATTTTTGGCGACACAAGAAAATGTCTCTCACAAACACACACATTTATATATATATATATATATATATATATATATATATATATATATATATATATATATATATATATATATATATATATGTATGTATGTATGTATGTATGTACACCTACACACACATCAATACGCGCACAGCTATACATATGCGAGTACGTGCGTGAGCCGTCTCGGCGTTCTGTAACCTCGGGCGGTCCAGTAGTATCCAAGCATAAAATAAACACAGTGTCTAGCACGGTTGAGGGCGGCGAAGGGCACGCAGCCTAGCGGCAAACATTTTGCCACCAGGGACGGAGAGATCACAAAACCAGGCAGGCGAGCCAGACGGGAGCTATTGTTCTTTTGTCAACGGGCCCTGTGAGTTTTTGCCCAGACTATTAACAAGCGTGTGATACAGGAAGGTATTAAGCGGGGCATCTCGCAGGCGGGCGACCGGCCCGAGACCCGCCGCTCTCCCGAGCCATCTGCTCCGCAGATTGCGGCGCGCCGGGCCGCCGCCGGACCCCGCGGCTCCGTCCGGGCGGCCGGCGGGTCACCCGCGACTTCTTTATCTCTTCTGGTGTTGATTAAGGTTGGCCAGGTATCATCGTCTGGGCAGGGCGACAAACGGGAGGCCGGCACAAGGGGCCGGCGGCATGAAAGGCGCTCCGATGTTTGCTTTTGACAGATGAAGGATGCCCCCTATTGACTTTGTCAAGAAAGATCGAAAGCGCCGACCGGAGAGAGGGAGAGAGAGCGCACGAATCACATGCAGGAGCTCACATTAGAAAGGAAACGGCGCTCCGAAGGCGACAAATTCGCATTTAAAATATTCATTGCCCGGGTTGGCGAGGGACGGGAGGTTACGCCGACTATTTGGCACCTTCGCCGATGCCGAAACTCACTCTGAATAGCCAAGCGCGCGCCGTTGAATCCGACGTCTAATCGCCGGGCGAAGACCAGTCGCTAGAAAGGCGTCCTTTTCACAGATGCTGGCAATGAGATGTTCACGCGACATCATGATTTAGTATTAGCGTTAGTTTGGGTCAGTTAGCGTGGTTTGCTAAATTAGCGGAACGACACTAAAAACACGTGGCTTACTAAAAGCCCGACTATGCTAACATTAAAGTTAGCGTTGCCGGTCTGAGTTCATGGGACTACATTAACATTAAGATAATACACACACAAATAAAAACATCAATAGTTTGCTGATAGCCAGATTATGCTAACACTAAAGTTCGCTTGCTTGACCATTGAGTTCATGGGATTAGATTAACATTAGAAAAATCCAAAACGGGTAGTTGGCTAAAATGCGAGCACTGAAGTTAGCTTGGTTAGTCATTCGGAGTGCACCAATATTAGTATGACAAAAACAGGTAGTTAGCTTAAAAGCCAGACAATGCTAACACTAAAGTTAGTAGGGAGACGCGACTAGATAGCAAAACGACAAGATGGTAGTGAGTCGAGCCACAAAAAAACTTCAGTGGGAGTTAGTAGCAGGATAACGCTAAAGAGTCAGTTGATACTGTCATGGCGTGAAAACAACAGAAGGGTCTCCTGAACATAAATGAGACAACATCACAACTTGGTTTCTGCAGAATCCGCTTTTGGTTTCATAACAGTATGAAGCAAAGACAATTTTTTACACTGACAAATGACAGCAAACCTGACCATACACGGATAAACACCCGGACGCTTATATAACGCCGAACCTACGCCCAGCCCAGGAGGCCAATAGTTCGCCACAAGTTCAAAAATTACTCCGCATCAATAGTTCAGAAAAACTACCTCCAAAGGACTAATACACAAGAGATTTGATGACCAGGGAGAGGAATTACACACTCCAAAAAAAAACTATCCGCAGTTAGCGAGTGGGCAAACACAAAAACGACTCGAATGGTTATTTCCCTTCAATAAACGGAATCAAGTCGGCGCACACGGGCTCCGCCAAGCCGGCGTCCGTCGGGGGAAAGGGACCACCCCCGGGCACGGTTGTGAGTAATGAGGCGGGCTGCTTCCAGCACGGCTGATGGAGGCGCCCATTAACAGGCGCGCTTCGGGGTATCTCCCGGCTGCCCCATGGAAATCAGATCTGAAAGAAGCATGTACGACGTGTTGTCACATCCAAGTGACACTTTTTAGCTTGATTTCCTCCACCTTGTCGCCAGCGTACCCCCTCTGGCTAAATCCGCTATCTGCCACACCTTTCTTGTTTGCCTCCTATAGCTGCTGATTCCGGGCAAAATCTTGGGATTGAAACAATGCTTAACCGTAGTCATATGTTTGAAGTCACCCCTGCTGTCACCCCTAGCTTCAGTGGTCCGAGTGAACTCAAGTAGCGTAGTTTCCGGCGCCAAGAAAAGCCTTGAACTTTCTCAAAAATGAACAGTGCGCCCTACAATCCGCCGAGCCTCAAAGCACACAGAACGTAGGCCCTCAGCGATGAACCGATCGGACACCGTCGCGGATGACGTACGGTACGTACACCGGCAGTGACAAACCGATCAGAATACGTGAAGTATTCCATACAGTATGTATGCCGGCACCAATATGCCAGAGAGCATATGTTCGGTATGCACGCTGGTAGAGATAAACTCATCGGCGATCATTATGTATAGCGTAAAGTACGCTAGGAGTGATAAAACTATCAGAGAACATGACGTAATACTTACAGTATATGCGCTGGCAGCGATAAACCAGAGAACATAACACACAGTGCTCAATTTAACCTGTGGGCCGGGAAGGGGGCTCCTCCCACCTGTGGTCCCTTCTGAAGGTTTCTGATTTTCCCAAATCGGGGTTTTGAGTTTTTCCTTCCCCTCCTAGGATCTTCGGCAGGGGATGCTGTTGTGTACCTTACACGGAAAAGATGTCCCGAAAGGAGTCTCGACATGACCTCCGTGAAGCCCTTCGAGACTTCGGTGATTCAGGAATATACAAATAAAATTTGATCGACCGATGGACCGAGCGATACGTACGCCGAAGCGATAAACCATAACGTATCTTTCTTTTTTTACAAGACGGAGCGCCGTACGGTACGGAGCACATCGAAGCGTGGCATCAAGGCGGGCGCTTTAAAAAAATCCAGACTCCCCGGTGCACAGATATTGCCATTTCCAACAACACTTAACATTTGTAATTACGGAGGTAAGATCAGTCATGCGCGCGTGGTTCAAAATTTCCGCGTATCCGTGTCATTAATCCGGCGGGCAACGCGCACCGGCGAGCGTCTTTGTGACTAGATATGGCGGAGCGGCCGACTACGGCGGGAGCACAATTACGTTTGCGTCCGGCCCATATAGTATGTTAGCGGCGTGTCGGGCGCGCGGACGGCTTGGGGAAGGGTGAGTGGCACCTCATTTCACACAGCCTAATGGCTTGACACCGAGAGCACGGCGAGGAGCTTCCCTTCATTTTTGCGCTCTAACTTTTATGAGGCGCGAGGATTAGGGCTTGATTGAAAGTCACCGTGAGCTGCCTCCTAGCGCCGCCGCATTTTCAGCTTCTCCTCCACGCTTTCCTTTTATTCATGGCGCGTACGTTCCGACGAGGGGGTTTGTGGGAATTCGAGGGCGCGCGACACGTGTACGCGCGCTTCAAAATAGCTACGCATGTGAAATAAATCCATACGTTGAAATCGCTTCAATTTTGCTCGACGGTGATTAACAAGCCGTCTTTACAATAATTACTAACCGTGAATGGTGCGTTTAAGGGTTGGGGTTAGATCATAAAACCGATCACTAGATATTATTGCTGAACATTGTGCAGAAGATGTTTTTTTTTTTGAAGGGCCATATTGTCTAGCTATAAATGTAAAATTGAAATCAGCAAATGCGAATGTTGTCAGGCCAAAATAATGCATTACACTATTTAGATTGAGATGTATCTAAAAATAAAATGATAATTTGTTCATTATAAAATAATTTTGTCAAACCATAAATAATCAAATTTATTTCAGAGAATAAAACTTATGACTTAAAAATTATGATTTTAATCACATATTTACTATTTTCATTCTGAAAATATAGAAAAAATACTATTAAAAAAAAGAATAAAATAACAATTTAAATGATATATTTATAGTAAAAACATATTTATGACGTATTATATACATATAAAATATAAAGATAAATAATACCATATAATAAACGATAGTAATGCAATAAATAGTACAATCATAAAAGACTTAAGTCCCATGAAATGACCAACTTGAAAATATTTGACAATTTTCCGTGATTGAGTAGGAAAACCGACGACTTATCTGCTTTGTATAAATATCCAACTTTCATAGAGTAAGATTTACGGTGTAAATATACAGCTTTGCGCTCACAACATGACTCATTTGCAAAATATTCAACTTGTTTTTCTTTGTCAGACTTTCTTCTCTGGAGGTCAGGACACGTATGCAGTATTTTCTTTTCACCGTCGCCTCAACGCACACACGTAAGACATTTCTTTTTTTCCGGCTGCCTTTATCTTCCCAATTTTTCCACAGCGTAATGAAAAAAGGCAATCCTCCTGGCACCTTAGCGCCGTTGTTTGATAAAATCCCAATCATCATAAAGATCGCATTGGGCGTTTCCGGCGGAAAAACGCGGCGTACGAACGCCACGCCCACTAAATAATGGCGACGGGCGGATTTCGGCGGTTGTCGCGAATCCGAAAGGCACAATGAGGCCTAAATAGACGTCCCGCGCGTGAGAGACGCGCCGGCCCCGCGGCTTACTTGTCACAAAAGCGCCGACCGCTCGGACGGGCTCAGGTCGTCGGCGCGGCGTAATTGTGTTGTGACACCTTGAACCCGCCGCCGCTTGCGCGCCGTGCTAATTTTCTGATAGCGCGCCGCGTGGGCTGCCGGAATCACAGCTATGATGGCGGTAATTTGTACGCCGACGGGAACAAAAAGGGGGAGGGGCCGGTTGGCGGGGGGGGGCTCCCGCAGGATAAATACAAATTAAAATTGATGCGGGTCTTTGAGTAGTTTGCGTTAGGGGGAGGGGGGGCGGGCGGCGAGAGACGGCTATTTGCTCCCTCCATTACGCGGCGGGGCCCCGCGGGCAAGGATGCGTTGCGCCGCGTGATCACAGGCTGGATAATCAAGCCGGCCGAGCACCCGCTTTCATCGCCGCGCGCTCCAAACCTCCAGGTTGTTAGCGCGGCGGGGCCGGGCTCCCCGGTCTCCATGGCTCTTCATTACGCGCTCCCGAGCGTCAATGGCGAGAGCGCAACCTTTCCGGGGCGCGGCCCGGTCCTTAGCCGCGCCGCCGACTCTGCGGTTGGGGATAGCGTTCCCTCCTTCGTCACGGGGGTCGCGCTCCGAAAAATAGCCGCGGTGACGAGGGATGTCCGAATCCCGGGATTCGGAAACGGCGATATTTTCAGACCGTCGGAATCGGGAGGCTTAGATCGGCGGTTCTCAAAATTTCATTTCGTTACATTTTTTTCCCTAACTACCGTATTTTCCGCACCAGCCACTGCTTCACTAGCAATATAAAAAAAAATATGTACATTTTTTGTGAACGATGAAAAATATAACATGTGTCCCTTAAATAAAAAAAAAACATTATTTTGACCATTTTTGCTTCATTTTTTTCTACATTCTGTCATTTGTTTTTTTTAATCCAAGGGCTGCTATTTTGATAAGGAAGTGGTCGTAGCATTTGTCGCCACCCGGGTTAAATTTCAGCTCCCTCCTCCTTCAACGCTTTTCCTTTGATGCGAAACGTCTTTGATCCAAGGATCGCTACGAGGATGGAAAGGGTTCAGGCGCGTGGGGTTTTCATCTGTTCTAGGCGGGGGCGGAGCGTACCCCGGCGTTTCAGTCGGCGCGTTCTCCGAGCGAGCGAGCGAGCGAGAGAGGCGAGGAGGGACGGCCGACGGGCGAGGCGGGACGCTCGACAGGCTCCCGGGCGCGGCGCTTCTCGCGATCCACCGATATAATAATTATAGCGTCCCCCGTCTTTAGTGGAGGTTGATTGTTCTGGCTGTGAGCTAACACACTTAATTGCGCTATGCAAATGAGAGCAATTACAAAGCTTTTAGGTGAAGCGATGACAGCTGAGCTCGCTTTTGCGCCCGGGCCTCGCCCCCAAAAACAGTCGTCATGGGAACCGGCCATAGAATAACCCACGCGGGGAAAGTCACACCGCCGCCTAATGGATGTAATCTCATGATATGGCCGCAAATTGCCTCCTCTCCACTTGGCCGGCCTTGATCCCTTTTTTGATTACTCCGTATCTTCCCTTATTTGCTTGGACTTAAAAAAAGGGGGGGGGGGGGGGGGGGGGGGGCAACAAAACTAGATTTTTTTCCAAATGAGAGCGTAAAATATGCTCTCGTCAGTCAAACGTACCGGGAGGAATCGGGGCCTTCAAAGCCGATGGTCGGCGAGCGCAACGTTTGACGAGACGCGCTCAATGGCCGCATTTATCCGCGCAAAAAAAAAAAACTCAAGCCCACTATTTGGCTAGGAGCGCCTTTCCTTGTTGATTAATTTCATAACGGATTATCGTTTCGAATAATAATAAGAATTGAACAATTTGGCTGCTCCGCATTACATATACTGTATGTACGTAGCGGCTATGCCCCGGCATGTGGGAAAGGAGAGCCTATCACCAGTTGGGATGCGACGTCGTCCCGACGGCCGACGGGAGCGCGTTTGGCTCGCTCGGGGCGAACGTCTTTCATGAATGAAATATGAAGCCAGGTGTCGCGGAGGTAAATGACAAGAGGCAGAGCGTAATTGAGGCGGCCCGGGCCGGCCGGGTCACGTGACCGAGGGCCGCTCCCCCAACGGCGGCCGGGAAAATTGATTTCCTCCCGCGAGCTGTATTTGATAGCTTTGGAAATCAAAAATTGAAATGAACTCACCTGCGCCCCGCACGCAAAAGAGCAAATTAAACAAGCTCGGCGGCAGCTGGATTGGCTTTTTTTCTCTCTTTGTAGCGCTTGTTTTCAGTATATTGATATTCATATCAGAAATCATTTTAGATCAATATTACAACTATAAACTATAAATCGCCGTTGATCAATTTGCTTTGTTTTTGACAGTAAAAATCTTGTTTGTTCTTCGAATTTATTATATGTATAAATACATAAGGCATATGCTTTTTACTTTCAAGTATTTTCTTAGAGCAAATATTTAAATGATTATTTCATTACAGAGATTTATATATATATATATATATATATATATATATATATATATATATATATATAATGTATATATAATTATTAGTACTGGAAATTTTCTAAAGTTTTTGATCATTCCTAAATGATAATATCATATATTAATCTCAAATATATATAATATCACACATATTTTTATATATGTTATGAAAATGACTGTTTAGATTATTTTTCCAGTATTTGTTTGACTTGAATATTATTAAATGATAATATTATTACTACTATTAATAGACACAGCTCATTCTGCGTTTTCCACAAAAGGGTCTCACTGTACGGCTTGCCTGCACTCTTGCCAATAAAAACAAAACGCCGTTCACGAAAACAGTCACGTCCCGTTTTATGGCAGCCTGTCCAGTTCTCGGGAAAAAACTCCCGTCGCTGATATTTGCATCCAAACAAAAGTCAACTATCCAGAAGGTCTTTTTTTTTTTGGTTTTCCTAATCCGCCTACGACGGAATGTTTAATTCCCTCTTCATTACAGGAACAATGTAAAGAGCGGCGTGAGCAGGCGCGTCCCTCGTTTTCTCTTTTTTCAAAGCGGATCGGCGCGCCCAGCTAAAGGACGGCGCGGGCAAACAGATGTTGCCGCCGCCGCCGTTACCTGAGCCCGGGCGACCGGGAGCAGATGTTAAACAGGCTCATGTCCCCCTGGAAGCTTGATCGATGGACAGGAAGGCAGATGGACCGCGAGACGGGGACGGGGGAGCGTGCTAAAACAAACACCGAGAAAAGCCGCCGCAAACTCAAATTTAACTCATTCACTCCCAAAAACCTTTCGTAAAGTCCAGAAAAAAAAAATAAAAAATATATATATATATATATATATGTGTGTGTGTGTGTGTGTGAGTGTGTGTTTGCGTGGGCTTGAGGCGGGTGCAAAATGAAGGAGCGGAGCAGGGGGACGGCAAGCGGTGGGGCCGGCGGCAAAAAAGCAGGACTCAGCACTTCCCGCCGGGCTCCAAAAGTCCAGCTCATTAGCGAGCCGAGCTGTCACGCCGCGCCAAAGCCACGCAACCTTTAACGCCCATTAGGCAATTAAAGACACACTCCAACGGGGGACACGCCTTTCTTATCAATCTTCTTCTACCGCCGCTGGCCTCTAAATTAGGCGTGTTTGCAAAAAAAAAAAAAAAAAAAAAAGGAAAACATTTCTCTGTCATATGTTTATTTCCCGACATTTTGTGCTTGCGTTTAAGTGGAAAGATCTTCTTCTTCTCAGGCTTAAATTAAGGTTTGAAAGGCTTCTAAGTAAAAAATTGGCTCATAAAATATTAACATGGAATTGTTGGGTGTATCTCATTTCATCCTCTGCCTGGAGAGGGTTCACGGTAAATACATAGGTTATTATTTTTTGTGAGAATGGGTCAAATAGAGCCAAAAAAATGGCTTTTTATGCAAAAAAATAAATAAATACAGTCTGCTACTCTTTCAGTACATCAAAAATGTTCATGGGTCAATATGACCTGTTGGAAAAGAAATCTTTTTCTTTATTTTTCCACAAAGGAAAAATAAATCTGAAATCATTCTTTTACAAAGTATTTCATGCAACTTTTATTTCAATTTTTTAACAGTTAAAAAACTTAATCATTTTATTATTTATTATTAAAAAATGTATAGTATTTTAGTAATACCCACAAAACAACAGCGGGTTTAAAAAACGTGCATTAAATACATCTATTTTAGCATTTATTTCCTTTAATCTTCCTGGTTTATTTCTGTCATCCGTACATCAAAAGCATTATTGGATCAAGTTGACTCGTAGGGTTGGAATAGAAACATTTCAAAAAAACCTGTGACAATAATCGTAACAGATGACAGGAATCAATAAAATACATTTGAAAAAATTCTGCGACTGTTGAATCAATGTCACCAGCTGGACATTTAATAATGTTTTCATATTTTTACTCTATGGAAAAAAAAAGAAATGATTTAAAACCCGTGATTTACACGTGATTTTATACAGTATTCATTTTCTTTTTTTTTTTAGCAGTAATAATCTTATAATGGGCCATGGCATTTATTCACTTCAATCTTCCTGTTATATTTCTCTCTTGGATGGATAAAATGGAGACCTGTACAAATATATATATATTTGTACAGGTCATACATATATATATATATATATATATATATATATATATATATATATATATATATATATATATATATATATATATATATATATATATATATATATATATATATATATATATATATATATATATATATATATATATGAAATGAATGACTGGAATGAAATTATTTTTCACCTCAAAACTACATTATAAAACACATGCTTTAAATGAACGGTGAAAAGATTTTATGTAAATACCGATAGCGATCAAATATATTTTCAGCTATTTTCAATTCGAGTGTCTTTTAATCGGCTCCATTATTCCGCGACGTGCCATTCGAACTTTTGATCCAATTTGTTGTCAAGCGATGAAACGTCCGACCAAACGCGAGAGCGCGGGTCCCGGCGGCCCCGGCGGCCCCCGGCGGCCCCGGCGGCCCCCGGCGGCCACGGCCGTCCGAGCCGCGACTTGAACCCCGGCGATAACCCCGTCCGCCTTATCTTGTCCGGGCCGAAGCCCGAAGACGACACTTGAGGCGGCCCCCGAGAGCGCCAACCTTCCCCCGGAGCTGTCAGGGGCCTGTCGCTTATTGATGTTTCTGCATGTTTTACGTCTCGGGGAGATATGACGGCCGCGACGCGACGCGATTTCAATCGGCCCCCGCCGAGTGACGGCCGGGCCGGGCGAGAGGGGGGAGGAGGGGGAGGAGGGGGAGGGGGGTCGGGACGTCAGGCGGGATCCGTCCCAACGTTCCCGCTCCCCGCTAATGAAAATGTTTCATTGACGCCTCGCGGCTCCCTCGCCCTGGCCCGGCCGATTCAAGGAGAAGAAATAAAGGGAGAAAGCAATAGCGCGGGGGAGAGGAATCGGGCTTTTGTCCCATCGGGCCGGGGCCGGGAGAGAGGGTGACCCCCGGAGCCAAAGGTTCTGACACCGCATCAATCCCTTTAGGGGGCGAGGAGCTCCGGACCGGCTGGAGATTACCGGGCCGCGTCCCAGGGACGCCCGCCTCTATCTATTTCACACGTTGAGCGCCCCGCCCGCCCGCCCGCCCGCCCGGCCCGGCCCGGCCCGTACGATCCGGACCCTCGGCTAAATCGGCCCGGGGACCGTTCCGCCCAATGAAAGCGATTCAAGCCCACCGGCATTGACGGGGAGCTTTACTCTACAAAAAGAAGAAGAGGAAGGGGGACGTGCGACCATTCCCTCTTTATGATAGCGATGAGGGGAACGTAATCCCAATAAGGCTCTTAACTTGCAAATTCAAGGAGACGCGCACGGAGAAGCTCCCACGCCGCTTTCTCACATGCTCCCGACGTCGCCTTTGCGATTCCGCCTTTCAAACGCCGACGAAATTAATGCGCGCCCCCAAAATTCCCGGCACGTATCTCCAAATGGAAAAGCCGATTGAATTTTGGACCTTCCTTCGCGAGTAAGCGTCTCCAAAACAGGGACGGAATACTTCCCGCGTGTGGCAAAATCTGCCTGGTGTCGGGGAGAAATAAGAAGCCAGCTACCCTAATTCATTCATGAAAGAGGTTGACGCGGATGGTAACGCCGCACTCTAAACTGCCATCCAAACAATTTCAGATTAAAACTGTGACGAATGGAATCTCCCTCCCCGCATGTACAGACTTCCACTAAAGTAGAAGAAAAAAATATATATATATCTATACACATATATCAAACTCTGATATAGAACAAAGACCTCCTCCGGTATTGTATATTGAATTTTTAGCTGCATGATGCTAGAAAAAAGCTAAGGTAAGCCGCATGAAATATTCCACGAGCCACGCTAGCAATCCTGTGACATTTTTACAGTAAATCGTACTCAGCGTTAATATTGTGAGTAGCACCTCTGACGGTAAAGGTCTGTCTGGCTGGCGCTATTTGGTATCCAGCGATAGCTTCGGAAGCTAACAAGCTAGGTGCTAACGATACGCTTCAGGCTAGCTGGTAATCGGAGATGCCGCTGCAAAAATGGGCGGCCTTGGATGTTAGCGTGCTAGCTGCAGGCACAACTGTGGATCATATGTCGGAGTAGGGTAGGTAGGGGTACGCGCCAACAGAACGGGACTATTTTTCTTTTTTTTATGACTAAAGCCATTTTCGGCCATACCGATCAGAAGTAACGGTCAATGCCGATATGGTTTCATCTTTCGGTTTTGCTTTCTCAAAGATAACGTTTGCAACATCGGCCAACGTCATCAAGTCATAACGCGTTTATTATTGTGCTTATAGTTTACTGTCTGTCGTTTGTCAAACGTTGAACTCATTTAAATAACAGAGGAAGACAAACGATTTGACGACGTTCGTTATGATAGTCAAGCACAAAAAAAAAAAGAAAAACTCTCAATCAAAACTGAGAAAGATCAGCTCATATTTGATGCGTATCTTGTATCGGATATAACCAGGATGTATTTTGATGATTTTTTTTCTTTTTTGTCGTATTTAAGTTCGCTCGGTTTTCCTTTGCCCAGATCAGATAAAAGTTTATTTGCCGTGCCGTCAAATTAATAGCATACAGTAAGTAGCGCCTTTACTTTGAGTGCAGCCGTATTCCTCTTCTACCCCCCCGCCCATTCTCCCCGCGGAAACACAATTACTCTGGGGGGGCGGTCCGTAATGAGATTCAAAACAAAGACCAAATTAGCTGTCATTAAATTATTTCAATTTCCTTTGGCCGCTAATAGAAGATTGTGACAGGTGTCATAGTTGGGCCGGCAACATACCGCAACGGATAATTGATCCATCAAAAGGCATCAAGCCCGGCGGATAACGGGCCCCGGACGTGGAAAATCCAATTGCAAGCCCCGGCTGCGCTGTCAATCAAGCGCTTGGGACGACTCTTCGGCACGTTGCGACGTTTTCCCGAGCGCTTTAGCGCGGGGGTGTCCAAACTGCGGCCCGCCAAAACCCGCTCCGCGTGGCGTGCGGGGATTTTCAACAAAGTCGGAAACAGGTCTGATGAAAAACAATGGTACGAGCGTGAAAAAATCAACACGTAAATCAATGAAAATAATCGTTGATTACTTTGGTACTTTTGTAGCAAAGCAATCAATTATTTGGGGTACTAAAATGACTTCTGCTTTAGTAAAGTAAATGATCCTTTCAGCAATATTCAATTTAGGTAGGAAAGTGCCTAATTTGAGGTACTTATGTACCAAAAGTAACTAACGTATAAAGTAATGAATGAATCAATTCACAGTTCAAGTAACTGATTACTCGAGTACCTGAGTAGCAAAGCCATCAATTTTTTTAGGTACTAAAATGACTACAATTTTGACGACTAAAATTACCGATTTATTATTATTTATTATTGATTATTTATTTTGCTAGCGAAATGCCAACCGTTGCCAAAGTAATTCATGTATTAAGAAATTGATGAGTAGGGTGGTATGACCTTAAGTAATCAATTATCATAGGTACTAAAAGTAATAGTAGTTCAATGGATTAATTACTAAGGTAATTGATTACTTTGGTACTTCAGCAGCAAAGCAATTCATTAATTTAATTGAATGAATGCATATAGTAAGGAATGAATGACTTCACCGCTAAAGTAATCGATTACTTTGGTACTAAAGTAGCAAAGTCATAAACGCAGCTACGCAATTCACGGGAATTACGGTAATCGATTCACTAACTATTTTCCTGCGACGACCGCTTTATATTTTCCGCGAGGAGGAAAGGGAAAGCGAGGCTTCCTCCGAGGAGCCGCAGAAAGAATGGCGTCGGGGGGGGGGGGCTCTCGGATGCCTTCGGTGTCCCCGCTTTTTCCATTTTAATTTGGGGAGAGCGCGGCTGGAAGCGAACGGGTCCTGGGAGTCGGGCCCGGCGCTCTGACCCCTGAACGCAGACTGTCAGCCGGCGGAGGACGGCGGGGGGCCGCCCGCTTTCAAAAGCGTCGCCCATCCCGAGGCGAGATGCGGCTGAATGGCCGCCGCCGCCACCAGTGAAAAACAGGTTGCGCCAGGAAGAGAATTTGCTTTCAAAATGTGTTTGTCCTCTCACCCCGCGTCCAACCTCGTGGCCCCGCCGCCTTTGAAGCCCGGAGTATGTTTTTTTTTTTTTCTTTGGGGCGCGCGCTGAAAGGAGGGCCCCTGTCAGTAGAAATATATTAATAATCTGACAGCTTCATCTGCTTTTGAGGGCCCGGCTTGACAGGCTCACAAAAGGCCGGGCGCCGCCTACACGCCCGCGTCTTCCTGTCTCGACAACACGCGCGCGCGCGCTCGCTCGCACACGCGCCGAGTTTATTAAGACATCACGGCGCTGGCAGCCATTGATTTTTACAGCCGTCTCTGTCACTTACTGTACGAGGGCCCCCCGGCGGCGGCGCTCAAATGGACGGCGACAGCTCGCCGTAAGGCGCTCCACATGAAGGGGAGGAATTCTCAGTTGGAGTAAAAGGCGCTTTTTACCGCGCCGTGTCTCTTTAATCTCATAGACGCTCGCCCCGTTCAGGGATCAAAAGCGGATACATGACAGAAATTGATTCTATTTGATTTGCTTCTGTACAAGACGCAGACATGGCTTTTTTTGGGAGGGGGGGGGCAAAGGCACTTACTATTTAGGTGCGATACACGTAATATTTAAGCACTTTCCCTGCATCCTTGTTCATGAAGGAGAAAAAGAGAATCAAAAGCAAACAGAATTTAAAGCCTATTGTCTTCCTTCCTTGTGTGTTGTTTATCAAACGTTCTTGGGTGATACATGACAGAAAGGGACTAGATTTGACTTTCTTTTGTACAAAAACACAAACGTGTTTTTCACTCTTTTTTTATGACGGGGCAAAGGCAGTCACTATTTAGGCGGGGTACACATAACACTATTCTTTGCATTTCTCACCTCAACACTGCATGTCAAAGTGTAGAATGTTGCTTTGTTTTGAATAACAAGTGCGCAGATGGCCTCATCAAGAAATTTCATGATATACAGTGCTACCTCTACTTACGAAAAATTCCGCCTAGGTCGTTAGCACTTTCGCAATGACGTCACGCAGGAAGCACCCTGCATGGCCCCAAACTAAACTAAAGTAAAAATACTAAGGATAATCCAAACATAAATATTAATGCTCCCGTGGACTTGTAAATGATTCCTGGATCCCCGCAAATGTAAAATCAAAATGTATCAAGTAAAATTCCAAAAAAGGTGTCGCTCTCTCTGTGCTCATCAGCAACACACCAGCACCATCTCAAGGCAAACAAGCGAACTGCATTCATATCGTCAACTGCTACAATTGATATGATTCATTTAAAAGGTTTAGGATGGCTTTTTTTTCCTTGCATTATACATTTTGTTTCATATGCACTAATGCAATTCTAATATGTAGCGGTCACCGCTTGATGCATTTTTATCATTTAATAATCTTCATTTGAAGCGTTTTTAGCAGCATTTCGGGGGGCTTGGAAGGGATTAGGCTATCCACGTTAAGACATGACTTCCGGAATGAATTCATTTTATAAGTACAAGTACCGCTGCATTCATAAAAAAACGCACCAGTTTAACGCACCTAAATACACCTTCTGTTAATGGATGAGTATCAATTAATTGGCAAATGATCAAGCATTTGGCCAATATTTGAAGGTCCGCGATCACATCATTTTACGTTCAGGCTATACAAGGAATGGTTACTTAACTTCACAGTCTGCTTCTACTGGTAAGCCTTCCTCTTTGTATTTTCCGTCACTGCCACATGCTGCCCCTCACAGGTCAAACTTGGTACTGCAAGCCATTTGCTTAACGAGCTGCGCTAAACCACACCGCCACAAAGCGCGTTCTTTTTCTTTTCTTTTTCGGTCATCGTGTGACGGCATCTGGCATTTTAATAATGGGATAAAACGCTCAAATCCGCACGGCGAAGTTTGGCGGCGCCATCGGAACAAAGGAGGAAGGGGACGCGGAAACGAGCCCCGCCCCTCAGCCCGAGCAGAGAGACGCAGAGGGAGAGCCGGGGTCGGAGGGAGCGCAGGTAATTGAGGTGTCCCCGCCCCTTCCCTCTCCGTTTTTTTTTTTGCGGGTCTTCTCGCCCCGCGCTTTCACCCCGCCACCCTCTAACGGCACAGCGGGCACAATTACGCTTCCCATCACCCCGGCAGCTGGCCCCCGTGATCCCGCACTTCTTACTAAACGCGACTCCATTGGCCCCTTTCCCTCTTAACCTCTCAGCAGCCCTTCTGGGGGGGGGGGGGGATAGGCCGACTCGCACCGCCAACAGCGCGGGGGGGGGGGTGGGGGGGGCTCAAGGCCGCTCGGCTACTTTTCAACAGTTTGGGAAAATAGGGTCAAATGCGGGCTGCGCATTGAAAATGAAGAGAGGCTTCAGAGCAGGTGCAGTACGGATAACGTATGGGAGGGAGGCCATTCCAAATACATATGACGGCGCCGCCAAACTTTTGCAAACTGCTGCCTCACCCTCATTTTTCACCATTTGATTTTTTTTGGACAATCTTCTTCCGTTTTATTGGTTCTTGTAAGGCCAGCCAAATTGGATTTGTGAGAGATTGTGTCAAGTTTGAACGAAGAAATAATATTTCTAAATAATCTATGGAGGGCGTATTTGAATACATAGATTTTTTTCATTTATTCCTTGAAACGGTTTTATTGTTATCGTCATTCATCATTGATCATCCTTGATTCGTACTCAGACGTAAAAATTAAATAAAAACTGAGTAACTTTAATGATTATGTTTGATTTTATATATATATATATATATATATATATATATATATATATATATATATATATATGTACACACACGCGCACACATACAGTACAATTCCTTAGGCACGTTATCAATAAAGCGAATTCAAAAATTAGCAGCAGAAAAGTCTCGCGATCATTCTCTCTGTTGGTTGAAACGAGATGAGACGTGCGACGCGGATGGATGAAAGCGACAACCGATCAGCATTTTTTTTTCCGTCCGCCGGCTACGATGCTAACAAGTTGAATCAAGCAGAAGTGTCTTTCAACATGTATGTTAATTGCGTGTCTATTTCCAGACGCGTCAGTGTGATCGGATTGGCGCAACACGCTCGGGGTGTCTCTTGATAGACAGCGCTTTCACCCCGTCCCTTCGCATTAATGAGCGCCCAGGCGCTCCGCAAGCATTATTACCTGAAATAATACCATATGGTAAAATGTAAACAACATCTGCATATTCATGTCACAACTTCATCTGTTTAATTAGTTCCAGCAAAGCAGTTTAGCCTCTGAGCCCCCCCCCCCCCCCGCCAATAACCCTTTGCCGGCTCCCTCCCCGTCAGAGCCGCGTCTCGCCGTCGCTCCTGACAGTCGCGCCATTGTTGGATGGACGCCGCCTCGCACCGACGCCGCCGGCGTCGTACGGGCCGTAGGTCGGGTGGAATCGGTTAGGGAAGCTTCACCGAGCTGTCTCGTCACAGAAACCAGGTGGGATAAAGTTGACCAAACCGGGCGTTGACTTAAAAAATAGGCGTACTATAAACAGCGGGGGAAAGGATCGCTTTCATGCAGACTTATGAATACGTATGCAGTGGCAAGGGAGGAAGACTTCCCCAAAAATGAGGGGTATCACAAGTTGAGGATCATTTACAATTAACAAATAAATTACAAAATTGGAAAAGGAATAACACAGCAGTACTGTGGTAGGATTAAAAAAAAACAAGCAAAGACCATCTTGACAGAGGGCTCCATTTGTTGTCTTGGAGCACCACCTAGCGCCCAAATGGCTGATGCTACGTCTGTGCTTAAAAACAGCGTAATATCCGAAAAGATAACCTGTCGATGCAAACAATTTATAGTGAGTGGGTGGGTCGTTAATTAGTGCTAGGGTTAAGTTTTAACCAATAGGGGAATAGCACTAAACTGTCCAGTCTGCCCATCAAGAAGAAAACGACTTTGAAAAAGAAGAAGAACAGGAAGTGATTGACCCAATGGTGGAAGGAACTGTAAGGACACACTTCCGCATATCACATTATGTATGTGCGAACTAAATGTTCTTAAATGGTAACACGTTATTGCAGACCGTGATTGCTAACTGGTTAGCAAAGGTAAATTTATAAATATACATGTAAAAAAATGAGGGAAACAGTCTAAAAAAATGTGAAAGGAGATGCTGAAGTGGGCACTCTGTAATTAAATTCCCCTTCATCAGACGCCGATTTGCGCCCGGGCATGAATACTTCTGACCCCCGGCCAGTCCGAACGACGGCTAAGGGGGCTGCGGGGAAAAGAGGGGAACAAGATGAAGGAATATCTTATTAAAGGGAGTCAGGCGCGCTTGGGCCCCGGCGGCTTGACGGCTGGCTCCCGGAGTCGCGACCTACTGGCGTCGGAGCTAATACGGCAGTGTGCGCCGCGTCATTGTTCTCAATCAATAACTAATTATCAAAGTACTGGCTCCGAGCGGTATTGTCCTCTCGGCCCCGGAGCCCCTTGTTGCGCGCTGAATGACAGAAATGGGCAAGAAAGGGGAACGGGGGGTGGCTTTTGGCTGCACGCTGATGTGCTGCCGCCACAACATCCTTGCGGGCCTTTCAAGAAACACTGTGCCGTCAGTTTGCATCAACGTCTCGCGCTAATTGATATGAATTAGAACAGAAGAATTATTGTTGCGGCTCCACGTCATAACGCTATCCCGGGAGACAAAGAGGGGCGCAAAACACACCAGTAAGAAAAGAAAGACCCGGCCGGCCCCGCCGCCGCTACGCGCTTTGCGTTACCAAAATGTCGCCGGGCACCCGCAACCCTAACCCGACGGAACGGTAGATCCCGTCCGTCCCTTTGTCCGTCCCTTTGTCCGTCCCTTTGTCCGTCCCTTTGTCCGTCCCTTTGTCCGTCCCTTTGTCCGTCCCTTTGTCGCTGTAATCGTCACCGCCTTCTAAATTTCAGAAAAATGTAGTAATTTAAAGTTTAAACACAATCTAAACGGTTGGCAAGCGTACATACTGGACATACAAGTGCCATAAGTGCACGGACGGACCGACGGGTACATTTCCAAAAACCACAGAAGGAGCCTCATTTCTATTCAAACCGATATTACTAGTAATCATAAAACGTTTGAAGATTTTCATTTATGAAAAAATTCATCTCCTTTACACACTTTACAAAATCATCTCGCGGGCCGCATTAAACCCAGTTGCGTGCCAGGACTGGCCGGCGGGCCCTATGTTTGACATCTGTGCCCAACGGGAAAAGAAGGCGACGGGGGCGAGTACGCAGAGTATAAAAGGTAGTTTTCCTCAGTACACAAAAAAAAGCCAAGGAATCCGGGCCGTATCCCAAGCATCATCAGGTTTAAACACGGCGTTCTAATGGTGGAAACAATGTCCTTTTATCACCTTGTCATTGTCGGTGGCTTTTTACAAATGAGCTGACAGAAATAGAGGGAGTCGCTAATTTGTCGCTGGCAACACTGGGCGGATTGTGCGCCGGTGCCTGTCTGTCTCAGTGCTTCCTAATGGGCCGCCTCGTCCTGTCATCCCGCGTGGCGGCACAGTTCGCTTCTCCTCAATCCCGCCGGTGCCGCGGGCACCGGGACCGGCCGGGGGAGGTCGGGAGCACGGGGGGGCGGCCGCTTCCTTGGCCGGGGGTCGGCTTGGTTTGAAAAAAATCAAATAAAAATGTGCAGCCTTAGGACGGCGAGAGCGCGGCGGCCGGAGCTGCGGGATCATGATATCCCCTGCCCCGGATCTGACGTTTGACCTCCTCGCCGGAGTTTAATCGTGTTTCGGACACACTTTTGCACACTTCCTGCTCTGGACTCTTTTTTTTTCTTACAGCCCCACAGGACTTCCCTACCCCTTTTTTGTTTTTGCTTAGCAAAATGAATTTGTCTCTGTTAACTCATTAAAACCCAAAGACGGGATTTTACATTCTAAAATGTAAAATGGCGGGATATGGCGGGGGTCTACATATATATATATGTGTATAAAACCACCTGCCAACATCCAAGCATATATCCAAGGGCTGAAGGAGACAAGTTAATCCATCTTTTCCTTTGCATAATGCGCCAATTCCACCCAAAAATGAGCCACGCAGCCTTGTTGTTGACAACAGAAGCAATTAGTGCAGTTTTGCAATGTTCTGTGCTAACACTAAAACAGATGCAGACTTTATCGCCTTTCAGGTATATATCATGCTTTTAAGCCTCGTAAATGGCATGCTAGTACTCATTTGGCGTTCTAATTAATGTTATTCAAACACAGGTATGTGAAAAAATGGGTCTGTTTTGAGTTACGCGGGTGTAAGTTGACCCGAAAATTAGGAAGAAAAAAGAAAAACTCGACTTGTACTCTGCGAAATACTGTCACGCGCTTTTTCTCCCGCTAACAAAGAACAAGATTTTATTCAGTTTATCTTTCAAAATAGATTAGCGGGTATTATCCCAGAGTTCATTAACACCTTTGCTATCTACCTGGCCCTTATCACTTTTTGCTCATTACCGAGGAGTGTGAAAAAGGCAGACAAACTATATCAACAATGACAATGTTGCCAACACTTCTAATTAGGATATGCTTGGGAATCAACTGCAATGTAGGAGCTGACTTTCTGTCGGGCCACTGTGACGCTCAAGACCCAACCGCATCGTTTCATTTCCTTCTCTATAGAAATGGGAATGGAAGCACGGAAAAATGTTACATTATAACCGTTAGGACGGGGTCACGGGGTCATATTTTTCACTTCTGTTTCATACTTAAATTGAACAGATAGGCACATTTGCTTTACTGGCGGATCGTTTCCTGGTGGCCAGCAAAAAATAAATAAACAAACGGCAAACAAGCGGCACTGGACCATAAGCCGCAGGGCTCAAACAATGAGAAAAAAGTCAAGGCACGTAGCATGAAAAATACAGCATACTTTGAGCCTCTTGATGTTATCCATACGTTACCATAACTACCTTGTCATGTCAAGTCCCGAACGTTTCCGCAAGCGGAATTTCGAGCGAAACAACGGTACAGACGCTATTGGCAAACTCCGGGAGATTGACGGCGGCCAAACGTCAGAGACATCCAAAACCACGACCCTCTGGATGGAAAACGTCTGGAGAGTCCCGCCCCTCTCGATTGCCCGCCGCTCGACTCGTGTAGCGACGTGCCCTTGAACTCAACATCCCAATTAATTTTTTTGCATTGTGCGTGAGGGTAAACCTCGCGCTATTTCCATCATTAAAGAGAAACGATAATTCCGCGATTTATAAAGCGCACAGTGGCCCATTGTCAGAGCGAAGGATAAAAGCATGAAAAGCGCTAATCCTGCAACGGGCAGCAGACTTTAATGAGCAGTCTGTCTCAGGCATGTGATATCCCGGTCCAGGGCAGGGCAGGGCGGTGCGTGGCGGGGGTCAGCTCCTAATGGAACCTTCCGCGGCTCCCCCCTCTCCGGAGGAGGACCGAGACAACTCCTGCTGACCCCTTAAGTCAACTTACTGTCCCCTGACCCGCGAAGGAGACCGCTGCATATGGGACCTTGTCACAATATACATACATACATACATATATTTTTGGACGTCTTAACACAAAATCAGGCTTGCCTCCAAAAATGAAAATTGAAATACTCCAGCTTTTAATCATTCCCTTGAATGTTGTATACGATACACGGCGGTAGCGCAAAAATGGACTGTTGCATCAAATTGAATGTTGCCAAGTTGAAATCCCCATTTTGGAGAAAAACTAGTTTTGCCGCATTCATCTTTTATCATCTGACAATCTTGTTTTTATGCACTGCCACTACGATCACAGTTACACAGTTACAATATATACCGTAATCCCCCAAATAAAAGAGGTGCATGCGTATAAGACGCCCCCGTAATTTCGGGGTCAAATTCCGGTATTTTCTTTGTTACTGTGTATAAAACGCACCAACACCAACACTAGAGCAAAACAGGATAAGTCTCATCTTCCAGAGCTCTTCATGTTTTCTTGTGTTCATATCCGTAAGTTATACGTCTTAATTCCCCAAATATAAGACGCACCCGTGTATAAGACGTCCCCTTAACCGTCACGCATACAGCATATTTATAGTTTATTCCATACTTGGTGTGGTCAGCACATCCGCCTCACCGTTCGTGAACTGGAGTTTAAATCTACCGGGCTTGATGTGTGGAGTTTGCGCGTTCTCCCCGTGCCCGCTTGGTTTCTCTCCGGGCACTGCAACAAACTTGCATGGCAAGACATAATAAATTGTCCTTAGGTGTGACAGGGTGCTGCCAGTGGGCTGGCAACCAATTCGGGGAGTCCCCCGCCTACCGCCCGAAGTCAGCTGGGATAGGCACCAGCAAGCCCGTGACCCTTGTGAGGACAAGCGGCTCTAGAAAATGAATGGGAAGATGTCGTAGGCCCTTTGGAACTGAAAATTTGGGGATGTCGCAAATTCCAAACTCGAAGAGAGATACGGATACCAATCCAGTTTATCAGATCCCCGCGGTAATGACATCGGCCGGCGATGGTCTGCGCCAGCGCCGATTGCGGGTGGCATATAGAGTACAAAAAGGGCTTGTAGCTAAAGGGTATTAGTCAAATGCGGCGAAAAGAGGAAAAAGATAAAAAGGGAAAGCGTGTGCATATGATGATTAGAAAGTGGGCCCAATGATATCCCTGGACTTGAGCGAGCTGCGCAAATAGTCACGGGACCGCAAAGTCAATAGTATGTGCAATCTTCGCATAGAGGAAGCTATAATCAACAAAAAAATCCATATGGAAGGTTGAATGCCAGAGGGTTTTTTCCCCCCCCCTAAATGTCAGAGGAGCGTGTTTGCAGAAGGGCAGGAATGACAGATGAAGAGCGGCGAGGTGAGCGGCAGGGACGCGGGGGCACGCCGGCTCGGAGCTGATGAGGTCCCGGACAGCACCCTGGCCCAAAAGCCAAGAGGAGTCAGCCCGGCCGCCGCCATCTATTTCAAAAGGTTAACAGGACGGTTGGGCGCGAGGAGCGGGGAGTCTGAAGTCGCTTCACTAAATCCAAAGTCAATGAGAGCGCTTTGTGACTGGCGCTGACTGCCGTTTTGGGGTTGGGCCCCGATGCCTCTGCGTCACCTTCGTTTTGGAAGAAAGGATCGGACGTGGCCGGATGCCCAACGCTGTTCTAAAACCGGCCGTCCTCTCAGCTGTTACTTTGTGTTTTTGTCTTCTGCTCTCAGCTGTTACTTTGTATTTTTGTCTTCTGCATCCAACCCTGATCTGCATTGTTACTTCGTATTTCTGTGTTCTCGATCCTGGCCCTACTCTGTTACTTGCATTTTTGTCTTCTGCATGCCCCTCTGCTCTCCGTTGTTACTTTGTATTTTTGTGTTCTGCATCTAGCCCTGCTTTCAGCTGCTCCTTCATATCTTTGAGGGACGTATCCAACCCCGCATGGCTCCGTGATATTCTTGTCTTCTGATTCTAGCACTACTTTCATTAGGTAGCATTTTTATCTGCTCTATATTGTTCATTTCTGTTTGTGTTTCTGCATCAAATCCTGATCTCTGCTGTCATTTAATCATTTGAGGTATGCATCCAACCCCGCTCGCTGTTGTTACTTTGTTTTTTTGTGTTCTGATTCTAGCCTTCCCGACGGTATTTATGTCATTTGCATCCAGCCCTTCTCCCACGTTGTATTCAAACCTGCTCTCCATTGTTACATGTCCTTTTTGTGTTCTGCGTCGTATGTCGTTACTTTATATTTTCGTCTCCAAGCACTTTTCCTGATCGACTTCCCGTCGTTTTCCCCCATTTAAAATAGCTCGGACTCGAACTCACCCACGTCACAAATTAAAGCACGGCCTGTACTTGAAAATGACAACCTTCGACCCGCCTGGCTGGCGAATCATCGCGCAAAGGAGGAGGCTCGCCACGTCACAATCGGCCCTCGGACAGGTTGCGTGGCGTAATTTCACACTTGACGGGTGGGCGGTCACACCCGGGCGCAGATGTATTTATATACAAGCAATTAAAATGAGTCCATTTTCCATAACGTCACTTTGAAGCGGCATCATTTTTGCCTCCTTTTCAGCAACTTTTCCATTTATCTTGGGAAAATCCGTTCGGACGCCACGGCTATTCTTCTTTTCAGCTCTTTTAAGTCATTATAAGCGCGCTGGCTCTCTCGCACCGGCCTCTTCTCGCTTTGCTCGTCTTGAATAAAATAAGCGCAGATTTGCTGGAAAATCAGCGGCTTTTGTGTGTGGCTGCAGGAGCATGGTGAAATGTTTGGACACTAATACCCATTCATTTCACTGGCGCTATAAATAAAAGCTGCCAGCTCGGCGGCCGCCGTGAAGTGGTATTCTTTGGCGCCCAGCAGGACGTCCTGTTCACATTAGCGCAGCGGGAAAAACTGGCCCGGAACAGCCAGACAACTAAATCAAGACATTGTCAACTTCTGACAAAATTGCCATGGGAAGGGGGGGGGACACGTCTGCTTGCGCGCACGCATTACAATACAGGCCGAGCGGAGGGAAAACATCTTTCGAAAACATGCTATATTCTTGAAAATAATTGCTTTAAGACTTACGCCGCGGGGTTCGCGTGAAGAAGCCCAGTTAGGGGAGGCGGAGCTTAACTGGAGGAATATAAGCTTAACCTTCGCCGGCCTCCGCTTCTGATGAGCCCCCCCCCCCCCCCATTCTGAAATTATAATCTGATGGGGCCGGTGTCAAAGAACGGTATTATGAGTTTAATTGATTGTTAACAGTTGGTTGATTGTGTGGAACTGACAGCGATTGAGTCAAAAGGCAGCGCGCGATGTTGGAGATGTAGCCCAGTTTGGAAGTTAAGATTTATTCCAATCAAAGTATTGTATATTCATTTATTTTTAAAATGACTTTCATATAGTGAAGCTGGCCGTGGACCGGTCGGAGATTCGCCGCCCGTTGTCCGAAACCGGGCAGGAAAACTATTTGCGATGTTTTTATCACAAATATCTGTTTTGGAAAAAACATGACACAACCTAGCGTGATTCTCCAAATATAGGACACACCTGTGGGGAGGACGCAGCCTTAATTTGCATACACTGGATCATCCATACGGCGAGATTAGCTTCGTAAAAGGGTTTGTAAAGAAGGCAGTTTTTGGGGGGCTAACGTAGGCTGAGTTTGTCCTATCCGATGACAAGGCTTCCATGAATTAATCGGCGCTCACGGCCATGCGATCCGTACGTAAACTTTGCTAATCCCCTCCTAGCAAGGCGGAGCTGGGGGGGGGGGGATCAGAGCAAAATCTCGCAGCCTGTGCGACACAGGGTCACATGTGACAGAATGTCATAAAAGCGCGGGCCTTTTGTAAACGGCGAGCGGCCCGCGGCGGGCGAGATTTGCAGGTGCTTGATTGCCTGATCTTCACAGAGGTTAATTCTTAGGCAGCGCTAAAAGCTGCCGGGGTCTGAAAGCGAGTCCCTATCATCAGAGGAGGCCTTAGCGCCAACAAGACCCAGATAATGACAACTTTGACCTCCGCTAAGTACATAACACAGCGAGAGCTCTTGCATGTGCTGCCCGGAACAATGTCAAAAAAAAAAAAAAAATCGCTGGACCGGAGCCACGTTGGCCTCGCCAGTGGAGCCACCTCGCCAGCGGGGCCGGCGTTTTACGACCGAGTCGAGCCCTTTCATTTACGCCGAGCCGGAGGGATCCCGTATTTTTCCTCTCTGGTTGGGGGACGAGGTGTATTTCACGAAATGCGGTTTGGCGGTGGGTGCCGCCGCCAGGTCGCGGCCGGATTTGGAAAAATCCCAGCGATGCGAAGCGGAGACGAGGGGACGGCTCCGAGTCTTTGCCGCGGGGTCGGGCCGACCTCGCCAAATCGGTCGGCATCTCGGGACCTCCCGGGAGACCCCGGGCCCCGACCCCGCCGCTCCCCGTTGGCCGCCGGGAATCCGCGACCTGGAGTTTGCCGCCGATTGCACGCGCGTCCAAAAACCTTCGTGGTGGTTTTTTTTTTTTTTTTGCACGTGTGTGCCCTTTGCCGCTTGAGATAGGTTTGCGCCCACTCATGGGGCCAGATGGCTCCTAATTGCTTGGCCGTGGGAGCAATTGATGAAAAAAGGCGTGAGAGCGCCATCGCTGCTGTGACAGACTGTCTACGTGACCGAGAGATGGAAGCGTCGCACAAAGGAGTCGCCGGCCTAGCACGCGGCTGTGTGTGTGTGTGTGTGTGTGTGTTGCGTGCAGCGGGGGGGGGTCTGCGTTTCTGCCGTCTGCGCGAAAGACTTGAAAAAAATACGCCGGTGGTTCTCAAACGGGGGGACGGGGGATTTATACCGCAGGAGGCAGCAAATACAATTGAATGCTTTTTAATGCCACCGTTTTGTTATCAAAGTGAAAGCAAATTACTTTGAACGTGAACCGACCGAGAAAAAATGATACTGTCTCCTTTTACTTGATCTTTTTAATGAAGTTTTATATTTATGCAAATCGTTATTCATGATGCAATTCCTTTGGGAGGTATTTGGGGGCAATATGGAAAAAAGCATTAATATATATCTATATATGGCAGGTCCCCATGGCATGGCAGGTGTATCGAACATACCAAGTCGCCCTTAGGTGTGATTGGGTACGTGAATGCTCGTTGGTCTCGCGATTGGCTGCCAACCATCGAATCACATCTTCGGGATTGAATGACTGAATCAACTAGGTTGTTCCAGTACTAAATTCCTTTTTCAATTCAGACAAATGGCATTCATACGGAAGAGACATTTAGAACTCAAGTTGTCTTGTATAGACATGTTTAGCAGATGTCATTTTTGGCACGGTAATGGTGAAGCAGTAGGAATTATCCAGGCTCAAGTAATGACATTCATCATGGATTACAATCATGCTATGTATGAAATTCACTTTTGAGTTGAATTTCTGAACAATGTGCATTATTTTGGGTAAAAAGGCCTTTGTATAGACAGATTGTAAATGTTAACTTTTTGTATATTGCAATTTTTGGGAGCCCAGACCCTCCCGTTGGAAGCAATAGCTTTTTAGCATTAAGTTGTATTGTATGTTTTGTTGGAGCCAACAGTTTCCACAGGTATAACGAGCACTGCCACTGACGACCCGGTAGCGATATCTGTGCACCAAAGGGCCGCTCAAGTGTTGCGAAAACAGTCAAAATCTTTTGCCCGGATGGCACAATACCCGATTTTATTCACAGCAAACGACGCGGCGGTCGTTAGAACCTTCACCGGCGCGCGACAAACGAGGCCGCGTCGGGAAGGCGGGTCAAATCAACGGCGGCGCGACACGGGATCCTATTATCGGCGACGGTGTACAGGCGGGCCGAGGAAAACGCCGGCGGCGCGCGGCGGCCAACCCGGAGGTGTCGCTCCATTCATTAGAGCCGGCGTCCGGGGCCGGGGTGACGCCACCCCCCTTGTCCCGAGAGGCCCGAAAAGCGGGACGGCTCTTCTCCCTGTCAACGCCGCGTCAGCGTAATTTCTTCTTCCCAACGCCCCGGTCTCCGCACCTGGAAAGGTTTGACCGGGCGCCGTGGCAACAGATCATAGGAGAGTCCTATTTAAAGGGAGTGGTTGACACTGTTGACATTTCATTCTCTCCTCTCTTGCCGCGGCTTACGCTTTTTTCCCCCCCCCGCTCCTCGGCGCGGTATTAAAAAGGTAGACAAGTTGGTCATCGTTTGAAAGGCCAGATAAGCATCAGTCATAACGCCGATGTTCTTTAAGAAGGAAGCCAGACAGGAACGCGGCCACCTGCGCGTCGGAAAGTGATCGCAGATGGCTCGGGGAGATGGAGATAATAAAATATCTCGCAGTACCTTGAATTAAAGATGCAATCTCGCGCACGTCATTAGCGATGCCGGGAGGCGGCTCCGTTCGGCTAATTTGGGCCATGATAGCCGCCGCTAAGTAATAACGGCCATGCGCTTTTTTTATCGTCTCGGGGCAGGGCCGCTCCAACTTCTTTTTTCTTAACTTCTACTTTTCCGGTAGCGAACCTCTAAGATCCGTGTTGTTTTTCTTTTTGACACGGGTGGCCAAAATGACACACCGCCCATACAGTTCGGCACCACGAGTGAGAGTGGGTCGAAAGGCGGCAGAAAGGTTTAACGTCGTGTTAAAAAGTCAATAACCGTCAACTGTAAACGGTAACGGGCGCTTTTCCTTTTTTCCGTCTATCAAAGCGGGCGTTTAAACTGAGCAGAATATGATTGGCCGCTTGCGGAGATGACTCGCGACTTCAAAAAAGGCAAACGTAAGTTGTGGCTTTTGATCAAAAACCCCAAATGACGCTCGTGCTACTCCAACCGACTTGTATAACTACGTATGTTTCGTATCATTTTTAGGATTGCGGGTGATTACGTTCGTTCATTTGAATATTTCCTCTCCAAAGATGAGTGCGCCTCACAGTGGAGAAGTTCGCCGATACGCTATCACTAGCGCTTGTAAAGTTGAGTCAACAAGTCGCCTGTGAAAATAATTAAGGGCAAACGCCGTTTCTTATTTTGCACCTTCTCGGCACGCGTGGAGGATAAGGAGGAAGGCTTCGTCCTGACGGATCTCAACTCATCGCCTTGGCGACGGGACGTATCGAGCAGCCCCATCTCGGGGCGTTTACAGTATGAAGTCACCTACGAGATGCCCCGGGAACAAAACAGCCGTCGGCGAAGGCGGCGCGCTAATAATGTAACGCGCCCCTCCCTGAGGGAGCCCATCTCCTCATCTGGGTCACGGCGAGTATTAAAAGGGTTAAGGGTGCGCGCTAAATTTATTGCAGGTCCTGCAAGCGGCAACGGGCCGGAGCACTAATGGATGACCTTGGGGTTTGGCCGTTTCAGACTTGAGGAGATCATGTCTCAGCACCTCCCCGCCACCAGGATGACCCCCGGCCCTCTCCGCCCCCGGCCTCAACCTTTAACTCGCTGATCTTTGACCAAATTATTAAGCAGACACCTGCTTTCCGGTGTACGGTCGGGGCGCGCGGCGAGAGGGGGGGGGGGGGGGGGGGGGGGGGGGGGGTCGCGTACGCTAATTTGATGGAGATGTGTGCTGTGACACCAAGGGAAACCCATCTGTTCCCGGCAGGGTAACTTTCACTCACACCCGCTCATCTGCTTCTTGTTTACATTTGGACAAGCCGGGCTCTTTACTTTCCTATTATCAGCACGGGAAGCTTTTTTTCTGAAGACCGACGCCCAGGTTAGGAAGAAAAAAAATACATTTCTAAAATGACATTGATATACAATGAATAAAAAGGCATTCGTTTTTTCACTAGAATTTCCCCGGGCATCAATCATATGTTGATTTTCAGTAGTCACAGGTGTGTGTGTGTGTGTGTGTGTGTGTGTGTGTGTGTGTGTGTATATATATATATATATATATATATATATATATATATATATATATATATATATATATATATATATATATATATATATATATATATATATATATATATATATATATATATATATATATATATATATATATATATATATATATACACATATGTGTATGAGTTAAGTTTGTGATTACGCAATGCCTTGCGTGTGACCTTGTGTGGGCCCAGGAGACAACCTGAGGGAAAAGCTGACTGTTTGTCCCATTTTTTTTCTTTTTTATCCTTTTGGGCCACATAAAAGAGGTTTGAATTCTCCAGCAAGGCACAAGCCATGCCTCTTTGAGATATTCTAGTGGCTGCACACAAAGCATCAAGTCTTGTTCCAAAAAGCAAGCTGTGTGGTCTTTGTGATAGCCCTATTACGGCATGAAGGACTCTTACTTTGGGTCTGCATGTCTGGCTCTGTGTGTGTGTGTGTTGGGGGGGTCTTTACTTGTATGGATAACTGTACTTTCCAGGGGAGGGAGGGGAAAAAAAAGATCTGAAGAGGAAGTCTTTGAATGTCGGACATTGGAGCTGCGGCGGCTAATCTCCCCCTACGGCTTTACAGGCGGCTGCGGATTTGGGACTTGGCATCCTTACTGACCAGTGCTGTTTGATGAGATAACGGGGGTGTGGGGGTGGGGGATCTAGTGCCGGCATCGGCGCTCCGCCGTGCTGAAATGAAACACTTTGCTGGCTACCCAACCTGCTTAGCGCGGCGTGGGATCCTTCAGCCCGTCTGAAAAGCGACAGGCTGCCAAGCGCCGTTCCGACACGGCCGCCGCGCCGGACTTGTCTTCGCGCATGTTAGGGTTTAGCCGGCTGCCGCGCTCCTCCAAAGGCCCAAACGCGAGATGCCAATTTTGACCCGGTGCCAAAAATGTCTGAGCTCTGTTTCCGAAGTTATTCCCGCACTTTATTCCCAAAAAGGGAAAAGTATGGGTGCATCCTATGAAGAGTAACTTAAAGATGAGTTTTTTTCATTTTTATTCCACGCCGTTTAACGTTGAATTAAAAGTTTTGTCTTTCCAAGGGGGAGCTTGGCAAAATATAAATGACAAGCCCTGGCTTACAGCATTATTTTCAATCCAAGAAGCGAGCGGACCGAACCAACGTCCGAGCGCAGGTTCACGCGCAGAAACATTGCGAAAGTTATGATGGTTATGAAAGTTACATGATCTTAATTGAACTTCAAACCAGTGTTTGTGCCCATCTGATTCAAGACAGAGACCAAACTCCAATGTCCATTGCAGAGGACACAAATGAAGACGCTGTCTCTCGGGAGCAAAAAGGATCGAAAATATGCAAGATACCCGTCCAAGAAATACACAACATCATTTTGAAGACATGACAAATCTGCGGGTTGGCTTACAAGTTGCGATGCAACATATTGCCCGGGCGGAAGATTTTTATCACAACGGAGCCATTAGGCAATAATCGATCCATGTCATATGTTGTATCATTTCCATGACATGTCGGTGAAAAACTGGCACATTTAGCATATCGTTGATTGAAAAGGATGGGATTTTACAAAAACCACAAGCATATAGGACATACGCAGCAACGCAAAAGATTTCATAACATTCATCTTTTTTTTTTCCACTGATTAAAATAGAATGGGGTCAGCAAAATGGTAAAAACTGGGGCTGCAACTCATGATAATTGGAATAATCAATGACCTGGTCTATTTTTGTCCATTGATGGACGTTGATTTTCAAAAGTATTTTCATTTCCATCTGTTAGAAGAAAAAAACAGCATACACAATTACCATCAGAAAATGCACTAACCCTTTTTATACGATTCGATCGCTGGTTTGTCAGAAAATCGTCCAAAAACGACCATCGTTGCTCAGAGTAAAAGCAGATTTTTGCGATGTCTTATTTTGATTCGACCCAACGAATTTGTTGTCGTACAAAAGAATGAGAATATTTCCCATGGAGGGCTTAATTCATCAATTTGTTGTCCATTAATTGACTGTGACATTTTTTTAAATTGACATTAGCCGTCTGCAAAAATCAACCAGATTCTTATTTTTCAAACAGCCAGCGACTAAATCAATAGTCTACTTCATTGGAATTGCCATAACGTATAAGCGTTAAATCCAACCATGAATTCATTGCGCTCTATTCAGAACTTCCAAATGTTATAACAGTAAATAAGCGAAAGGGGCCCAGGAAGAGAAAATAAATGGAAGGTGAGCGTCCTCTTCTTTGTGAGTCGTGTGACCTCATATTGTCTGCTAACCTCAAGACATACCGTCGTCTGTTGGTAAATGGAAGGGAATCGTTTTTCACAAAGATCTTTTTTTTTTCAATCATGAACGCACCTCAGGTAAATGGCAATAAATCGCAAAGAAAGTCCACGTTTGCGGCGTCCCGGAAATAAAACGACTCGCACATTCCGCGTCTTCGAGTCACGAGGTACGGCAGCGCGTTTTCGGTTTTCCCACGCGGGGACCCGACGAACACACGTTTGCGCCTTGGGCTCTTTATCCGTTTTCGAACGGACCCCCTCCCGGCCAAGTAACCTTTCCCGGGGACCGGTTCAAGCGGGCCGGTCACGCGCCGGCCGGCGACTCGTCCGAAAAGAAAACCGGCGCGTCGGGCGGGCTGGACGTCACATCAGATAGCCAGATATTCGGGGTGCCCGCCACGGGAGCCAATAATGATGATATCTTTGATCGGCGCCCGGGCTCCCCAACGCCGGGACCGTGTCCAGCGCGGTTATCTTCAAGGCTTTTCTATTCCCCCGGCACAAATCGCCGCCTGCGGCAGGAGCGGCTTTCAAAAGCAATTTCAGGTGAAAAATAAGGTGCTTTTCTTCCATTTTCCAGCCATTTGGATTGGGGGTTAGCCTTGTTTACCTAGCTACTACGCTGCTATTTACATAGCTCTTTCAAGGAAAAAATGGCCGGCTATGATTTATGGACTGCGCCGAGAGTGCAATTTTCCATGTCGAGCAGCTAATCTGAGAGGCCGCGCAGAAAGGTCACGTCGGCCGTAGCAAAAGCCTGGCCCTCGCGCGCCGCGTGGGTGGATATTCCTTCTCTTTGGTTGGGATTTATGATATGCAGAGCACGCCGTCCTTCGCTTCCAGACGTGTGCCGATTGCCGGCATAATGGAGAAATGATGGAAAGGGAATAATCCTTTCACCCCGAGCGCCGACTTTGAGAACGCGCCCGTCGCGCAGCGAGAACCGAGCCGCCGTTATTACGGAGTTTGTTTTTCTTGGGTCCACTTTAACGCGGGGACCATCCCGGCGCCCGGGGATGGGGGAGCCCATTTTCGGGGCCGAGTACGAGTACGAGTCGAATATTTTTCGACCCCCGCGGTAGCGGGGTCGACTTATCGCCGCATAACTCGAAACGTTCCGATTTTTAAACATTGATTCCGGTGCGAAATAAGTACTATGGTGTCATTTACAAAATGATTATATTGGAGCGAAATTGTGGCGTCTCAGTTTTTCATTTTTAAATTCTGGCCGCCTTAGGGTAAGCCACATCTAAATGGCCAATGCCAAAGGCTGCAAATGAGCCATGCTGGAGCAAGCTACAGCTGAGACAAAGAGAAACGGAGAGGGCACTGTTGTCAGGTGTTGGGATCAATGCCATACTTCACAGTCGTAACCTTTAGCCTAGCCTCTGACTCGACGGCGATACGACACCACGGCCGCGCTCGGGAGCCGGGGATATTTTCCCATACTTAGAGAACTCGATACGACCGGGAGACAATTTCCCTCCTCCTCGATTTCCCACGTTCATCTTTCCCTTCCTGAATTTGATCCGGACAAACGGGGCGCCGGCCCCAGTAGCTTCGCAGGCCGCGGAGAGAAAGCCTCATCCGAACCGATCCGGTATTCGAATGCGACGGGGACGGCGCGGCCTCATGAATATTAACGTCTCCGTCTAACCGGTGTGGCGCGACTGCCGAGGAGACATCCGGAAAGGTCGGCCCATTCACGCGTTTAACCAAACAAACAAAGGGCATCGCAATCAAGATATGAAATGACGGATTTTTTTCCTCCGTTTTGAAAACGATGATGGGAATCCTGTCGTCAAAACTAACACCTCTGTTCACAAACAGACTGTGCACTTACTACTTACGACGTACTCGACTTACAACTTGCAACCGTGTTTCCGGTTTTTCATCACGCCAGTTAGCTCGCATTACGCCGTGGGTGTGGAACTCCAGTCCTGGAGGGCCGGTTTCCTGCGTGTTTTCGAACCTTCAAATCATTCAAATGATTGGGGTCATTTTCAAACACCTGCAGAGCTTGCTAACAAGCTACCGTATATCCGCAAATGACCCCCCCCCCTCCCCCCCAAATAAAAGCCAAAAGTATGGGCGTGTCCCATAAACGGTAACTTGATCCGTCAGCCACACGAGTCAAGTTTTGAAGCGCATTTTTACAGCGATATAGAATCGCCGTTACGGGACGAGCCGGGTTTCGAGTTACGCGGAGCTCGTTTGTAAAATGAGGATTTCCTGTACTGTATAAGGCCGGAATCATTTCGATGAAGATTTGGAGTTTAACGGTGAAATCAGACTTACTGCGCCGGAAGACATTTGTAAAACGAGGACTTCCCGTATAACACTTTGCACTCGGCCAAAGCGGCTGACGGTCCGCGCTCAATTCCCTCTGGCCCGCTGACACGTTTGCCTGGGAAAAGTATCGAATGTCACTTTTGTCCCAGATTCCGTTTGGCGCGGAACATTAAACGGCGCTTATTTACAGTGCGCCGGAGCCTCCCGCTCGGGCCCGGGCAATTTACGTAGGAAGAGGCGGATCAAGTTCGGGCCTTAATGACAAGTCCGGGCCGACCTCTCCCGAGAAAACAAATGGAGCCCCAAGGTGACGCTCCAGTATGGCTAACGACTTGGGTGTCCTCGGGAAAGGAGCAGATGCAGCCCCGAGGACCCGTGAGGGGTGACGCGGGGGTCAAGGTCACCATACGCCAAGGTTAGGGTCAGATAAGCGCGGCCGGCCGTAGGGCTCTTCCCGTGCCCGCGGGCCACCAAGAGGAGGCGTGGAAACGCGCTCAGAGTTTGGGCTCGAGTGTTATTCCGCCGAGGGGCGGCCGGGGGGGAGCAGGGGGGGCGAGGTTCAGGACGGTCATATGCTTCCCGCTGGAGGTAAAACACATTTGGTACCAGAAAATTCAAGGGGCAAAACTCCAAACGTAAAGCTAGGCTTCTAACTGCCTTTATGACATGACTTGTATAGTATTTTACAACTAAATCAGCAACTATCTAAATCAATGACTCTCGCAACGAATGTTTCAATTTATTTTCAAAAAGGGGTACGAGAACTCCTGTGGGTTGCTGAAGTCACTTCAGAGGGGACGACAACAAAGCTTATTTCATGATGCTTTGATAGGAAGGGGACAGGTTTTTTTTCTGTTTAATTAAATGGAGTACGAAAAAAACTTTGACCAAAGCGAGTTCCAGTAAGACCTTTCGGAAAACGCCGAGTGCCAGTATTTTAAGTTTTGTTCAGATGCGCACTGGCATAAGCGGAACAAGGTATAGGCGCCTCATGGTGATTATTTGCCTGTGGAATTCCAGCGTCTTTCTGTCCGCCTATCCATCCGTCTTATCGATTCCACGCAATGATCATTTTATTTGAATCTTTCCGGTCGAGGGGCAGAAATTCCAACCGGGAAATCAGCGAATCATCAAAACGATTAACTGAACGATAATCAATTAATTTGGTCATCAAATACATGTCCGTTTGATCAACGATTTCTGGCAAATCAAGACAAACACTCAAACTGCAGTTTGTCCAAATCAACTGATATTTGAATTTGTACGACTTGCCCATGAGCTTTTCAAGCGTCAAAAATGTTGGGAAACTTTTTCCAAAGTATTTCTGCACCGAACGCAAATCTGCCATGGCCCCCCCTCCTAAAGCCACAATGTATTTTCCCGTACAGTATTTGACGTATATCTATAAAGGCTCCTACGCTACGACCGAGAGGAATTAGCTCTAATTGGAAAAATCTAAATAAACCAGCGGAGGTTATTTTTTTTGTTAGACGAGGAAATGTCAGCCGCGGCCATTAGTTACGGCGAGAGATCCCATGGTATTTGGAGGGAATAAATTAGTCCGAGCACATTTATTTGGACTTAATTAATAAGATAACCTAAGTGATTTATTTGATTCCCCGGACCGCGCGGCGCAATAATAATAAGCTAGCGTACGCGCTACACCGGCCGAACGGGACAACGGCAACACGGTGAGACAGCAATTACTGTCATATTGGCGGGGAGGAGGATGCTAATGGGGAGATTGTGCGCGCCAGGATCAAATCAAATGGAAATGTATCCGGCGTGCTTGTGTGGCTGCCGCTAATTAGCGGGCGCAGCCGAGTTTGATAAACTCTTAAAGATTGCGCCTCCTGCGCCTGTCAGCTCATTACACGCGTGCGAGCGTTCGCCGACGCTTTCCCTCAAGCGGCGTTTACCAAGTCGTAAAGAGCTCTCCCTTCCCTCGGAAAGGCTGAGCTGTCATATATTTAGCCGGGATGCTACACTGAGAAGATTAAAGAAGGCGGCGTAAAAAGAAAAGACAAAAAAAAGCCTATTTTCAAGGCCTCGGGAGAAATAGACGTTATCAAGCTTGTTTACGATGCAGTAAAACACATCCTTCCCCGCAAAAGGAAAATTGCATCTGACTGCTGCGCACGCTCAGTCTCATTATGCTGCGCGTGCAATCAAATTGACGCGGCTGCTTTCAACAAGTACGTTTGGCCAGCGCGCCACAATCCGGCCGCTGCTATTTGTAGACGTTGCGATGACCACTTCAAAACGCCATTTCAAACTAGAGGTGTTACTCAGAAGCGGGCCTGGCCGATGCTTCCATTGGTGGGGGATTCGGGGCGGGGCTCGGGTTCAAATCACAAAATCCATGCTTTCCTCGCCCTTCGTGAGCTTATCGCGAGAAACGCTACTAATGTACAACAATGCACACATTATATTTGACAACAGTTTGCACAACGTACTGTATACACACGCACACAAACAGTAGATATAGGATGTCGTTTTTTTCCAGCATACATACATAAAATTTTCCCAAAACCAACGACAACTCATTTTAACGGGAAAAAGCAACAACAACAAAAATACAATGCCATTGATTGGAGCGGTTTCTTTACCATTAACAATGTCAATTTCCTTTGATCTTGTTTGATTTACTGTGTATAAATATAATTGATGTAATCGCCGCTGTCAGACAAGTACACAAGATGGCCTACTAGTACAGACCACCATGGTGAGTACAAATACCTTGAAAATAGGCGCCGTACACACTCTCCGTACTCGTCCACCCCTATTTTATTTTGGTAATCATTTCAAACGGGACCGGCGCATCAAATAGCGACGTCATAAAAGCGAAGCCAGCCAATGTCATGTCGGAGCGACAAGGCAGCCAAAAAAACATGAACGCTTTCGCAAAAAAAACGAAAAAGCGAAAGAGAGCACGCGCGTGAATGGGAGGGGGGCGAAGGAGGGAGAAAGATGACGCCGCAAAAGGTCACTCTTTTTTCTGTAGTCAATCATTGACATTTAAACGCCACGTTTCAAACGTCGGCGATAAAACGGCGGCAGATAATGGCGAGCGGCCCGCCGCGCAATTATGAGCCTAATGAGATGCAAGAATGCAAATGTCTTTGTGCCTTTGCGCCCGGCCTCCCCATTGTGGCCGCCTGGCACCGCGCTGATGCGTGACGTGGCCGCGGCCCACGCAACGGGAAGCCTCGGAAGCCGCACGCGCCCCCAATTTTTTCGCATTTTTTGGACTATAAGCAGCAACTTTTTTCTCATAGTCCAGTATGGCTTATCTGCAGGTTTCTTTTTGTTTGTTTCTTTTTGCTCGCCACCGGAAGACAATCTAGCGGTAAAGCAAATGTGCGCATCTTTTCAAGGTGTTAAAAACTACGAAATGCAACTGAAAAGATCTGAAGCAATGGCTGTGCTCAAAAAGAGTTTTAAAAATATATTGTTTAAAATACAAAAATTATGTCTAAATTGAATAAGTTCTTGTATTAAAATTTGTGACATGTAAATGTGATTTATATATATATATCTATATGAATTATGTATATTTATTATGTGCAATGTGTTGATATGTTCACTAAAATAATCAATCAATTAAATCTGGGACAAAAGTGACATTGCACTGGCTTATCCATGAGAAAATGTGTTTTTTGATGCCGCGGCTTATATGCCGGTGCGGCTTATACGCGATGCCAAACCCTCACCTCAAATCGGGACACACTAATTGATTTTTATGGACGGGGGTAGCGCAAGAATAAAAACCAATGGCTGATTTCTGCCACGCAAAACTTGTCCATCGAAGGGAGGAGACGAAAATGTCCTCGGTTTTCACTTGACTGACACGTGAGCGAATTCCGTGCACCGGGACACGCAAGACCCGGTGTCTCCGCGTCTCCTTTGCATTTCAAAGAAAGAGAAAAAAAGCGCATAGTAAGAAGGCGCGCTACGAATTCCATACTTTGTGGCCGGACGGTCTTTTGGACCAGCCTTCTCCATCGGGAGGCCCGATAAGAACGGCAAACAAAACCCGCTCGCGCTCACGCTGTTTGTTAGAGGCAATTAATTTCTGCGAGGCCTCGCTCCCATTCAGGCCCGGCCTTTGTGCCGCAAATCCCGCTTTTGGGCGGCGGAGGAGGCTCCCGGACGCCGCGCGGGATCGGGCAAGGAGAGCCGGCCGCCAGATTATCTCGGCCCGGTCGAGCGCGTAATCGCTCAAATGAGTTGAGATCCCTTCAAATGGCCCGCCCGCCTCATCGGCTCGTCGCGTACGCAAATATTTGACAGAGATCGACCCCATGGCGCTCCCGGCTGCGACTTCAAAAAATAAACAAAACCAGTTTTGGGCTAAAACGGCTGGCGCTGAATCAACAAAGTACTCAAGTAACGCAGGTAGGGAAAATGCTAGATCACCTCAGGTACTGAAGTAATCAATTATATTTTGAAGTACTAAAGTAACCCTTCATCTGAGATATTAATTAGAAAAGCAATCCAATACTTGAGATATTGAAGTACTACATCGATTCATTACTTTATACATACGTAGTCTATATTGGTACAATTAGATTACTTACGTCCTTTAAAAGCTAAAGTCATGTACTATTATTTTAGTAAGTGCCCAAAGTAATTAATTCAGTGCCTTCACATAATCAATTTCATTCAAACACATGCATCCAAAGTAATCGTCGAAAAATTGCTGGCGCGAAATGCACTCAAGTACTTAAGGTACTAAAAGTACCAAATAAATACATTAACTCGGGTAGCGATCATTTATGTTTTCGATTATTTGAGACTAAAGTACTCCATTGCATTAAGTCATCTAAAATTATTAGTACATCAATAGTATGTAAGTTGAGTAGTGTAAGTACTCAAATTGAGTACTGAAGTAAAGTTGTAAAGTAAATTCTACGTTCGGGGCTCAAACCTACAAGGTCACAGTCGGGAGACGAGCACACGTGGCGGCGATCCGCAGGCCGTACGTACCGTAGCGCTATCGGTAGCCGCTTCCGACGCCTCCAGAGGAGGCCGGGGATCGGCCCGTTCCTACTTGGTAGCTCTACTGGTAGAAACGTTGCATTTCTGACCGGTTTTGTGTTTGTGGAATACGAACGAAGTAGCGATATCGAATCGTCGATGGGCAGATCAATCAAAAGGGGGTTGCTCGGTCTGCTTGATTCCCATTCCGCAAAACGACATCAACCGGAGTGCTACCTTTAGACTAGCGGGGGCACATCCACGATGTTGTAAAGATTTCTCGCTCGGCTTCCCCCGTAGAGCGACTATCCGAACCCATGCGCCGACACGCGGGCGGAGGACCCGGCGACGGCGCAAAAGTCGCCCGGGATGCGGCCATCACGCGGAAGACGCGAAGCGACGGAGGCAGCGGGCGGATTGCGATCTGGAGGATGCGGGCCTGCCTTTTTGTCGTCTTGATCACATAGCCACTGTTGCCACCCGGGGGGGAGGGAGGGAGGGAGGGAGGGAGGAAGGGAGGGAGGCTCCGCCCCACGCCCGTCCTCCCGGCGTAACTGAACAGCCTGCTATCCTGGCTCTTTTCTCGCTTTAATGATTCAAAGCCACGACAGCTTTCCTTTGGCTTTTTCATCTCAAGCCCATCCCGAGCGAAACCTATTTTCGCATAATTGCCGACCAAAACGGGAGGGGGGGGGCTAGTTTGTTTTGCGACGGGGGGGGGGGTAACACATTGCCAGGTGTGCTCGGCCCACGCCAAAATGCCACCCTGGGAGCAGGGGAGGGCGTCCCGCATCGCTTTGGGCGACGGAACACGGCGGAGGGCGTGTCGCTTACGTCTCAACGTTATTCACGGCACATCAAACTGGGCTTGCGAAGAGGTGCAAAACTGCGCTTGGCAGCGTCCCAAACCAAAACAACCTGCAAGAATGCCATGCATTACATGGGCCCCCAACACGGTTCAGGCATGAACGATTAGAGGGGGAGGGACTGAAAACAGCTCGGATTTCGTAAACAGGTGGACTCTTGCTCCAGACAAAGCCTGCAATACCAATTACTGCGTGGTCAAAACTATGGAAGCCAACAAGTCTCACAAATAAATCGTTCCATTACGTTTTTTTCATTCACTTTAACTGTGATTCAATTCGAAGGAAAGTGGTCTCCTCCTTATACCTATATATATATATATATATATATATATATATATATATATATATATATATATATATATATACATATAAATATATATATATACATATATATATATATATATATATATATATATATATATATATATATATATATATATATATATATATATATATATATATATATATATATATGTGCACAATATCTTGCAATTCCACAGGCAAATAGCAATCAAGAGGAGCGGTTTTCTCACAGTTTGAGGGCACAAGACCTTGAAATTCCGCAGGCCTATAGCATTCAGGAGGAGCCGCCTGATGATTCGTGGGGACCTGTCATTTACAATAAACAAAATGGGCTTGATTCCAGGAATCGCTTCATGTTCCAACGAATTAGCTTTTATTTCGAAAAAAAGTACAGATCCTGTCTCCCCCGCTCAACGTCCGTTCTAAGTTGCATTAAAAATACCAGGGAAACCCAGTTAAAAGCTCGCATACCCGACTCGGTGCTTACGTACCCCTCAATCGCCAACCAGACCGTGGATGGAAACTCACCGCCCGCCCGCCGACGAAAACGGCTCCAAATCTGGAAGACAAGATAATGGAACTCGGTTACCATCACGGCGTCTGACCTTGCACGGCGAATCTCGCTCAAATCGGACAAGACTGACTGTTCTCATTTTATTCAATCTATTCCCGCAGTGGCCGCCATTTAACGGTAAAGACATCCGATTTGGAATTACAATCATCGGGCAATTCAAATCATTTAGGACTGTCAGCTCTACTAAGGTGAGACATCGCCTGGATTGTCCTGACCGCGGCTGACGGGTGACGGGCAGACAAGGTCGGCGGACGTACAAGCTCTCATTTAAAAAACAGACACCGGAGCAGGAGCGGGGTTACTTAGCTCTATCGGAGCTGTCAATCAATTAGTGACAATTATTGCGCAAGGGCGGCGCCAGAGGTTAGGGAGAGGCAACGAGCGCGAGGCGGAGGGGACCTAACGCCGGCGCCGGCACGGATTATGGAGATTGAAAAATAATGAGCAAAAGTGAATGATATTAGCGGCCCGGGCGAGCCCGTGGCTTCCTTCCCGCCGCGTGCCTCCCTTCCCGCCGCGTGCCTCCCTTCCCGCCGCGTGCCTCCCTTCCCGCCGCGTGCCTCCCTTCCCGCCGCGTGCCTCCCTTCCCGCCGCGTGCCTCAAGTGTGTTCATCAAGAACACGTTGGATAACTTCATAGAAAGCCCATGAAGAAGAAATCCAGCTCAAACAAACGGTGTCAGAATAACCGCGAGGCATTTGGTTTTGAGAGTGGCGCCCGGTCCACCTTGAGCGGGGTGGGACGGTATGAAACAGGACGGGATAGGGGACAGGGAAGGACGAAAGGGAAGGGGTCGCAGCGTCCCCAAATGATCCAGCTGGCGGAGGGTTTCATTCTGCAGCCTTCTAATTAAAATGCAAATGAAATTTATAATTAGCGAGCGGCGGATTCCTCGGGAAGCACCTCAACATATGGGCCGAGCGGCGGTGGGCAGCGCCGTCTCCAGGACGGCTCTTGTCACCCTGATGCCCCCTTTTCATAACTGTGGCCGAGATGTGACCCACTTTGAAAGGTGGGTCTGCAGAAACCAGCATCGTTTGTCTGTTTCGCAACACAAAAGTGTCACGTCTAGAGAGTTCTTAACCAAAGTTCGGTTCAAATCTAAATGCATAGCGAGTGTTTCAGAACCTAGCCAAGTTTGAGCCGTTGCAGGCGTAGGAAGCGTAATCGCCCAAATATAGGACGTCGCTGTGTACACAACGCAGCCTTAATCGTATGCCAAAAGACGGCAATTAATAACGGAGTCAAATGGAATACCTACCCGTGCTCTCAAACGGAGACATCACAGGCTTTACCCTGATCCTCTCCGTGTTCAGAATATTCCAGTGTGTAAACAAGGACGGAGTCGAACGTTGGTTCGGTCTGCTCACTTCTTTTTTGGAAAATAATGCCTCAGCTAACGCAGTCTGCAACAGGCGCTGGCTGCTAACAGCTAACATTTTTTTTCTTCATTTCTGGTTGTCTATTAGTAAAGTTTATGCAATTTTGTTAGCGCAGCTATATCTAGTATATGCATAACGCAACCACTACTGTAGCTTCTATTCTATGCGACTTATAATATGGTGCGCCCTATAGATGAAAACAATTTCAAATGGGCCATTGAATGAAGGTGCACCTTACAATCCAGGGCACCTTATAGTGTGGAAAATACGGTATTCAAAGTATATTATTGCAAAATCTGAAGCCACAAAATGCTTAACTGTGCACCCATGCCATTATAGTAAAGGTGGACAGGGAATCCCTCGTTCATTTTTAGGTAAATGATTTGAGATGCGGCGCTCATGTCAGGACGGCCACGGTCCTTCACCATACAGTCGAACTTTGGACGTTGGTCATGTCAAATTTAAAATACGGCACGTGCCTCTGTTCAATAAAAGGCAGGGAAAGACGGCTTTAAGGTTTATTGAAGTCAGCGCCGCCGACGAGGCATGAGGAGCGCGGCCCGGTTTACTTTGCTGCGAGCGGCCCGCGTTACGGGTCGGCGCTCGCGTCACCTCGGCGAGGCGCGAGCGAGACCGGATCGAAAGGTTTCCGACCAAAATTAACCTTTGCTGACTCGGAGATAATTATTTTTTTCATCGACGCCGGGTCTCGGTAAACACGGGACTGCGCATCTCCTTCCCGAGCGCCTTTGAGACATGACAATTGAGCCCGATTTCTTATTCAAGCGCGCAAGCGATCGCCGGCTATTATCGGGTCGAGTGAGACGGGCCGCAAACTGTAGTTGACTCCCTTTTGTCGTCCGCGCAAGATGCGGGCGGGTCACTCGGCCGGGGCGAAAGCTTTGTGCGAGACGCCGGACTTTCCCCGCTGACGCGGCAGGAACGGCGCATCAGTCAAACGTCAGCTGTCAGGGCTCGTAGCTAAGGGTCACCGCGGCCGGGCGTCCGAAAAGAAAAAAGGCCGGATGTCGCCGTGCGCTCTGACCCGGCTGGATGGTATGCCGGTGGCGCCGTGTCAAGAGAGCGCAATGCCGCGCTCAACTCGCTCTATTGTCAACGACTTAGGCCATGAGAAGGTCTCATGTGACCTCCTCAATGCTCCCTGTCCGCATTGTCACCTAGTATGACACCGTTAAGTCTCTTGAAGGCGAGACGGATTTATCTCCAGAGCTGTCCGTTGGCTTAACCCGCCGAGGACAATTGGACGCCGCCCTACGACGCAACTCGCTGTCTTCTGTCAAGGCGCTCGGAAAAGAAAGGCAAGGCTTAGCAAAGTTAGCAATAGCGATATCCCTACTAAAAACGAGATGAGATACGCAGAGTCTGTCGATAGGGGTGTCCGGGGAACCCGCGAGGCGGACGTGTTTTTTGAATTCACCTCACAATTTGGTAAGCGATTTTTGAAGCCGCGCACCAAAAATGAGGGTGGGCTGCTTGGACTCCTTAATTCTGGCACTCGAAACTGCCGGACGCCAGATTCTTTCAAGTTTCTGCTGAGTGTAGCTTAGCATAGTAGCTATATACCGTATATATATCTATATCTTTGGGATTCTGTATCAGCCGATGCTCAACACGAGATGAGTCAGCCTCGGTGCAAAAAAATACGCCGCGGTTGTTTTCGCCAATCCAAGCGGGGCCCGAAACGCGCACAAAACGTAGGGGCCAGCAATGCGGATGCGAGGGACCTGTCAACTTGGACGGGGGGGGGCATCGTGACAGTGTTAGACAAAAAAAGTCCAAATGATGTATGGCTCAACTCATTCGACAGTCAGCGCGACACAAAACCCGCTTTTCTAAATATAAGTGGCCATTGTGCCGCACGGTCCGCGAGGTGTTGACGCTAGCGACTTTGGCGGCGCCACCTGTTGCCTCGCTAATCATACTGAGGAGATACTCATAAATCATAACCTTCTTCAATTAATCACGCTGTCAGCTCCTAGGTGAGAGGTTGCGGCGGGAAGCGGCAAAGGTCGTCGTCGCGGCGCGACCGGGTCGGCGTTTGCGCGCCATCTCTTATTCTTGGGAAGCGTCGGCCGGCCAAACAAAAGGGGGAATCAAAGTCGGGGGGACGGGAGGAAAACCGGGGGTGGGGACCTCGGGGTTGGTAAACGCAGGAGAAAAGAAACGGGGAGCGGCGCATAAAAGGCCGTCAAATTGACCTGTCATTACACGAAGGGAGCGGTGGCGCGCCGCCGCATTATCGCGCCGGCCATACCCTTTCAGATGACAGAGTTCCCGCAACTTACCAGCTTCCCGCTGCACCCCCATTTGCATAATTAACTAGTCATTCACACGTCACTCACGGGACTGCCATTCATTGGGAGGAGACTCGGGATTCCGCCGCACGCACTGTATGTGGCGTCGCATGATCAAAAACACCGATTCAAGTCTATTCATGCGGCCTTTCGCGAGGTGGAGATTAAACTTGAAGGAGCGAGTGCGATCGATTGTTGTTTCGCGCCGGTTGTTGTGTCTCCGACACGGAAGCTGAAAATAAATTCAAGCGCGGCAAACGGAGACCGACGGCGCCGGCTTCCGGGGAACGTCGGTCCCCGTTCCGATTTTTCCACCGGACGAATGCGCTGGAGGTTTTGAGGGCCATTTGGAAAATTGCCCCGCATTCCTGCTCGTCGACTATTTTCCCCAAATACGCCTTTTAACGAGCTCTGAATTTTGAATGATTTTAACTAGCACCAGTCACCCCCGAAACAAAAACTTTGAGCACCCTTGACTTTTCAAGCAACTCTAGGACTACACGGAAACATGGTCACGCCGTGCTACGCGCAGCATACATCTGGCTAAATGCGTACTAAGTGTGTACGACCCGAAATATGTACCTATTTTAGGTATGTAAATAAATATCTGTGTACATATAATAAATATGCATGTACATAAGCAAAAAAAAATAACAAAACAAAACATGGATGTATATATGTATGAGCGTAAATATATGTATGTGCTACTTATGGATGTAAATCACTATGTATGTATGTATATACAAGCAAAAACATATACATGCATACTTATGAGTATAAATATATACGTATGCACTACTTACGCATGTAACCTTGTATGTGAGTATGTACAGCACATACCGTGCATATGCCTGTACCTATGTATCGTATGAGCGTAATAATTGATGTAAGTCTTTATGTACGTAAATATGTATGCATATACATCAACGTAACAAAATGCATGTATATACATACCAGCGTAAGTAAATACCAATGCATATGCTTACCATCTATGTGTAAATATATATAGAACTTATGTATGTAATCTTGTATGTGAATATCTACAGCATACGTCCACTGGTTACAGGGGAAAAAAAAAGCTGACTATGGAAATGGGTATTATTGCGTAAATTGAACACTTCAAAACATGGCCCGAAAAACAAAACAAAACAAAACAAAAACGAGCACAAATATGAGTAATTTGAGACAATGCCGTGAGTCACTATCAAGAGAGACCGTAAAGCTATTGAGCCACAAGGCGGAAAATGATCCCGGAAGATTCCTGCATCAGTTGCATTTTAACCTTAACATGTTGCAGTTTATCAGTAATACGACCTGAGAAAAGTGACGAAATGAAAGGTAGCATGTTAAAATACATTTGCAGCCCCCCGCGGGAAAAAAAAAAAAAAAAGAGAGTTGTAAATGTGAACTAAATGAATAGATCGTGACACCGCGGATTGACAAAGGTGAATAAACATAAGTTTCCTCCGGCTATGGAAATTATATCTGACATTACTTTCTTACTCTCAATCTGTGCCATTCATTATAATAAAAGATTGCCATTTGCAAAAATGTGAGCCAATCTTTAGCGGCGCTCGACGCGCTTAAAAGCAAAAGCGAAAGCGGGTCACTCGCCACGGATGATGGCGACGTCTGTAATTTTGCATCTTAATGCGCTATACATTAAAGCTGAACTTTACCGAGCCCGGGATGTCAATTTACTCACTTTATCTCTTTGCATTAGTGAATGACATTTGCGGCTTACAAACGTTGCCGTGCGACTGCCCGCTCGCCGTCCACCTGGGAATTTGCCGGGGATTTTTTTCATTGATTACAAAGTCAGCTTGAACCAGTCCGCTTTGTTTGAAAAGTAGCAGGGACTCTGTCGAGCGCTCATCCGGCAGAATAACGGAATTGCGAGCGTCAAATCTAGTGCGGCGGCGCTTTCCGCGGAGACTGAAGAAATTTGGCGTGTCGGCAACGACTCTTCTACGACGGCTTCTGCGCACACGCCATCCGAGGCGTCCTTCATCACAGTCCGGTACGGCAACACAAGGTAGGGAGGCTCTCCAGCGTGTGAGCAAGTCCTCACGCCGCATGCGTGGAGCAGCCTTAGCCTCACTCCAGGACGTTTACCGCGGCAGGGTTCTGCGGAGAACACGCAACACCATCGAGGACAAGACACACCCGCAAAACCATCCGTTTGAAACGCTGCCATCAAGCGTACTCTACAGGAAACCGAGGGCCGGGACCGGCGGACCGGCAAACGGCTTCTACCCGCCAAGCATCCGGACCAACCCACTCATCTCCCTCTTACTGCGCGCGCTGACAAGATCTCGCACCAAAATTTTGCACAGACGTACGACAATAAATCTCTTGACAAGGACCGTAAGTCCCCAAATACAAGACGCGCCCGTCTAAGACAGGGGTCCCCAACTTTTTTATCACCACGGACCGATCCATGCTAGAGACTTTGAGTTGCGATTGATTTGACTTCATGGGCGTCGTGCAATGACGACATTGTTCACGATGGAAAATATGGCCGCAAAACATTTATTTATTTGTGTATTACGTATTTGTGAGTGACATTTTGGTGCGCAAGTGATCAAAACCAATCCAAGAGGATCCAAGAAAATAAAAGCTTTGAAATAATTTTCATCTATTTCATAATGAAACGAATCATCAAGTTTTTATGAATCCTGAATTCCAGCTGTTTACTGTTGTCTTCATCCTCTGAGGATATAGATAAGATATACAGTGAAATGATAAAAAACAAATAAACAAATACAAACTAAACAAAATAAACAAATAAACTAAACGTTAATCCAAAAACAAATGTAGTCATAAATAGCTATGCCACATAAAAGAAAATCGAAAGACACCAAGAGAGCGACGCTGACTGAATCAGTGTTGTTGAGTACGCTCATATTTCTTGGGTAATATTGCTTGATGGCGGTTGGTTTTTAATGAATAAACAACAATTGGGCAATACTCTCTAAATGAGAAAAACAAAGTTTTGTAATACACTTGAACGCACAATCAAAGCTTCTCAAATCGTTCGGTTAATCGGTGGAATAATTGAGCGTAAGAATATCGGAAGGTGAAGGCCCCCCAAAACAAAGGACGTATTGGACGCGTGGCGCCTTTTCCTGCTTTAAGCCCCGCAGGTTATTTATGCATCATTGGCAATTGGGCTTCCTTCGCACTTTGATTAAATGCTTTAATCAATCACCATCCCGGCCTGTTTATTAATCACTTTATCAAACAGTTGATGCATTGCTGCATTTAATGGACTCCATTTATTTTGGTTTTCTCCTCTCCATCTTATGGAAGGGCTCTCCCAATCTGGGACAGATAAAGAAGAAAAAGGGGGGGGGGGGGGGCGGACGGCGGAACGCCTCGGCGAGCCGGGTCAGCGCGGTGTAGCTAACTTGACTGCAATCACTCTCGAGCAATTTATTCATGGCCACGAGTGCCCTGAGCGATGGCTGCAGGTAAGCTACGTAGCTTAACGCAGATAAACAGGCAACCCTTCGTTTGTCTGCTCGCCCGACACCCGCGTGATGTATGATCCCAATCAGATGAATACACCCAGGTTATTTTACCGTTAACGTTACGGGACAAAATGAGAACATTCCTGGAAGAAACGAGAAAATTAGGAATCAGATCGCGACGGCGAAGTCGGGGGCCCGTCCCGATTCGTCCGTTCCGCCGAGCGGGAAATATGAGGCCGGGCGATCGGCCCGAAAAATGTCAAATCGATTTTCTTCACTCATTCGCAAGAATTTGTGTGATTTTGAAAAAAATACATTCTGTGGAAAATATTCCAAAACAACAATGTGTATCTATTTTGAATCAGTTCAGCTAACCTTAACGAAACAAACAGAATCACCCGATAAAACAGGAGTCCCCAACCGTTATGTCACAGTGGACCGGTCAACGCTTGAGGTTTTTGCTGTGGATCGGGGAGCAGTGACTGCTCTCAACCGATGCCGCGCCGTCCGTCCTCGCGACAAAATGCGCATCAACAGCGGCGCCAAAAACAAAGATCAAACCGGGCAACTGATCTACAAGTATTAAAGGATAAACTAAATCAGTTCCAAAACATCATCATTTCGGGCGCGGCCCAGTCGAACCAGGGCCCGGTACCGGGTCGCCGACCGGCGCTCGGGGACCTCCGCTATAAACGGTAACTTCAAACATACAGGGGAAGTCCACTCAAAATGACATCACTTATATCGCTACTTGCTTAAAGCGAGAGAACAAGCAGTGATTGGTCCTTATCGGAGCCCTGAGCAGCAGTGACATTTCAAGGCAAAATGGCCGCCCCATGAGATGGATCGTAAACGGGTTGGTTTTGCAGCCTCAAGGTTAGAGGGCAATGACTGAAAAGACGGAGGAAAAGAGCGCGGCTAAAATAAAATGGACCATTACAGTCGGTGCACCGACTCATGATAGAGAGACGATTATTACTATTATTTATTTACAGTTTTTGGGGGGAGGGGACAAATGTCAAATTGCGCACCCGTGCCGACGTTAACCCCAGATGTTCCAGCCTAGTCGGATCCGGTTGAACGAGCCCGGAAAGGTAAACGCGGTCGGCGTTACAATGAATTCCATCGTGAACGAAAGCCGCTAAAAACAGAAGCTCCTCAGCCTCCGTTTCAAGTTGGATAGACTAACAGGACCAAGCTAGTCATTGAACCCGCCGCGATCTGCTCAGAAATAACAGTAATTAGCAAACAATCCAGCTCCTTTTAAGCCTGGTCCCTGCCAACCCCGCCGTCCCTCAACCGTCAAAGTCTGCCGGTCTGGAATTTCTGTCTCATCCATTTGTGAGCCCCCCCCCCCCCCCCCCCCCCCCCTCCTCCTCTCTCTATTGTGCGCTAAAGAGCTATTGTCTGCATCGTCCCAAAGCCCGCTCGGCGTAACGGAGCGACGGTGAAAAACATGAGAGGTGTTTGGAACGCTGAATAGAAAATTGTACCTAAGTGGTCTTCTCGTGCCCGCTACCTCTGGCCTCTGGCCTACTCCACATGAGATGGGGCGCACGGGTGGGCTGGGAGGGGACGCCGGCGGGTCAACGGCGAACTTGAAAGCCGCCGGCGCTCTCCAGAAAAAAAAAAACAAAACAAAAAAAAACAAGCATTTCACACCTGAAGCCTTTCATGCGGGGGCCTGGAGGCATCCCCTTCAAGGCTTTTAATTGGCCGGTCGGGAGCGGCCATTATGGCGAGGCGACCGGCAGCCAAGTACGCGCGATGAAAAGGCTGTTTCTCCCGGATGGGCCCGGTGCCATTGGAACACGCTCCATCGCTTCTTGCCCGTTGACTAAAGCCCCGTTTTCACCGACGTTATCCGCCCTACTCCCATACGGACCTCTAGACTTGTTCTGGTATCTACCTAGCTGTACACCAAAGAGGACGGCAAATCCAACGCAACGAACCGGGAGCCCCCTCCTCCACCCTACCTCGCCGCTGACATCATGTTAACGTACAAACCGTCACCAAAACAATGTGGAATATAAAAAAAAGCTTTCTTTTTGGTAACGCGTCTCTTGACTGGGCCTTTGGGAAAGACGTCTGTTTCTTCCTCACGTTACTTATGTGTGAGTGAAATTTTGAAAGGCGTCCAAGAGAACCCGGCCGGTTTACTAAATACGTATGTTTTTTTTTCTTCAGACTCAGATACTGCATCAAAGGGAAGTAAGTGATTATTTCAGGTGTGGCCCACGCGGCCCGGTTCCAGTTGATAGCGGACCGGGGGTCGGGGACCTCTGCACTAGATGTGTGCCGAAGAGGCTTGGTTTCACAGAATCCGGCGAAGGTGGCCCCCTGGCCAAACTTCAGATACCGTACGTTCAACTGGACTCCAAGAGGGTTCCAAGAGTGAGGAAAAAGTGGAGGCCCGCGTGGCGAAACGGACGGCACACACTGGCGCGGAAACGTCTTCGTCTCGCAAGCGGAACGGCTTCAAAAAAGGCCTCCGAAAATGGCGTTGTCACGGCGTATTAATGACATCAAGTAAAGCCCGGGTGGCGGAACAAGCTTCTCTTTGATACCTTCAAGTCCACCGGTCCTGTTTGGAAATGACGCCATGTGAAGAAGAGAGTGAAGGATTTAGTTATTAACACATTCAAACAAGCCGGCGGCGTGCCTGCGTGCCTGCGTGCCTGCGTGCCTGCGCACGGCGGGCATTTTGATCACTTACAGCCTTTGAAATGAAAACATTTGCGGCTTCTCCTTCCATATATTTCTGGCTTTCATCTCGGCGCGGGCGGGCGGGCGGGCGGGCGGGCGGGCGAGCCCCGAGGACGGCGCCTTCCACTTTGTTGGCTTGGCGAGCCTACCTCAAAAGAAGCATTTCTCGCCGGCCCGCGCCATCTGCGGGGCCGGGAAGCATCTCCCGGCGGCGGCCCAAATAGCCCGCGGACGGACGGCCGCGGGGGAAGCAGATAAACTAGGTGTTTGGTCTCCGCTTGGGACTCGCCAGGAACGCCGCGCGCAAATGACCGCAATTCGCCTCATTTCCAAAAAAGAAGGACAAATGTATGGGTGCGTCTTAAAAAATTGATTTTTTTTTTGTATTCCACACCATTTGTGGAAAGTTGAAGTCCGACAGCCATATAAGCCAAGTTTTGACGCATTTTTACGTCGGCCGCGTCCTTACAATAATGGCGGCAGCTCGTATTATTTCTTAGGGCATTATTTGCGATAAAAGAAGCGAGCAGACTGAATATCTGCATTTACCACGGTGCTACGTTCACGATGCGGGGAATTTGAGATATACTTAACCCACAACAAATGTAAGTTTTGGATATAAACACAAGAAAACACGAAGAGAGCATGAAGCTGAGATTGATTTCGTTTTACTATTAGTTTTACGTATTATACACGGCAACATGGAAAATACCAGAATTTGACCCCAAATTAACGGTGTCCTACACATCTTATATTTGGGTAATTAGGGTATATAACTTATGGATTTGAACACAAGAAAATATGAAAAGTTTATGATGATGAAATTGTTTCAGTTTAGCTATAAGTTTGACATTGTTGCCAAAGTGTTGGTGCGCCTTATAGGCGCTAACCTAGAAAATAGCAGAATTAGTCCCCGCAATTAAGAGTACGTCCTTTACACGGGTGAGTCTTATATTTGGGCTTTTTTTTTTTCCTATTAAAACCAAAGGTGTCAAAAGCTACGACCAAAGCGGAGATGCGCCAAATTCTGTCTGCGCGCAGCAATCCTAACTGGAGGGTTACATCATCACTCAATTTGCCGCTGAAGACGTCAGTGACGGAAGTTCCCTCCGATCGGACAGAATCCGGCGATTTTGGCATGCCTGTCGATGAATAAAAGCGCAGCGTGCAGATTGGTGCGGTAGCATGTTTTTGGAATAAACAAAGCTACCTCGGCCGACCCAAAGCTAACCCTAACCCTCACTCAAAAAGAACGGCCCGGATTTGTCCAGCCCCGGTCACAACACGTGACTCGAAAAGCTTTCGGTGAAGCGCGCAAGGATTGTAAAAGGACTGGACGTCGCTCGCGTCCAATTAACGTGGACGAGCTAGCAAACAACAACTCCCCGACGACCTCATTCGCGTGCGCCCACCTGCCTGTCACACTTTTGGAAAAAAGCCACTTAAAAAGAGCTTGGAGCACAAATGATCCGCTATATTTGTATTCGCACCTCAGCTGGTGGGCGCAGACGGCCCCAGAAGATACGCAGCAGGCAAAACGGGGACAAAAAAGGGCCACCCACTTTTCATTCGCTTAGGCGTAAATCCAAAACCGCTTCCACGCGGCGCCTATCCGCGTCCACGTTAAAGGTCTTTTAACGTCTCAATAACCTCATTAAAAAAAAACGTGAAATAGTCTGTGGGCTTCTTCGTTTATTCCACTTTGAACCAATCTAGGATTCTTTCTATAGATCTATTGTCCAATTACCGTATTTACCGCATTAAAAGGCGCATCTAAAAATTGATAACACCCTGCTTGAAATTTGGAATCAAATTATAAGGGGACAAGGCGCAAAAACCACGATTGTGTGATTTTAGGAAATACATTCAGAAAATGAGAGTCGGGACTTTAAGAAGGTTGTTTTTGTAGAAATCCCAAAATGGGTAAGATACAAAAATTCCGATTTTCGCCAAAAACTCAGCACCCACCTCCACCACAAAAGCCTACGTATCACATTCGGACACTCGGATTACAATTTGAACCTTTGGACTGTTGGCAAATGAAAGTCGAGGTCATTTTTACCCAAAATGCGTATTTTCGTCAATAACGCAAGATTCAACTCCGCAACATAAGCACTTGGACTTGGCCTGCTCAAAATATCTGTTAATATCACTCATTAGACTCCTCCACCACAAATAATGAGCATCGATCCCAAAAAACAAAACAAAAGCGGTCCGGCCGCGGCCTAAGTGGCAAAGAGTGCGGAAGGGAAGTACGTGAAATTGCCGGCGTAAAATGCGGAGGCGCAGGAGATGATAAATCTTCCGGGCGGCCCGCTGTCATCCTTCTTTATTACATTGCCATTCATTACATGGCAACGCGCTTAGCGCGCTTGCCAAAAGCGCGGCGACGGGCGGAGCGTACTCATAGCTCATAATGGCCGCGTACGCGGGAGCGTGTCGCTCCGTCCCATTTGTCAGGGGGGGACTGACGCTGCGGCGTCCAGCAAATGCTCGGGGATTCTTTTCACCCCCCAAAGCCATTCCTATAAATAAAGCGGGAGCGCGGATCTACTGGAACGGCGAGGCCATTCGCGGCTAGCGTCCGTCAGGCCGTACGAGCGGCGGGACGGACGATTGGCGCAAAGGGCCGCGACCCCCTCCTCCGGGCCCGGACCCCGTCCTCCGGGCCCGGACCCCGTCCTCCGGGCCCGGACCCCGTCCTCCGGGGTTCAATATCCGCGGCAGACGGCGGGCCCGGATACTTAACCCGAGCCGCCGCGATGAACATCGCGGCTAATAAATAGACGGCGTATAAAATGTCAGCGCCGCGCGGCAATAATACAGCCGAGTATTCCCGGACTCCGCATATCACAATAAAGCCGACAGGCATCGACGGGAGACGGCGGGGGCGTGTTTTCCCCGCGCCTGACATATAATACCTGCCGGTGGAGTTGGAAGATGAAGAAAACACTTTCGAGCTGATGCCTTGGGGATTTTTTGTACACTTGTATTCGTTTTTATTCGGGCCGCGAATCAAGATGAAGTCGACGAACCCGTCGGGTATTTCGTCCGTTCTTCGTGGATCGGATCCATCGGCGAAATTCGGATCTACCCCTTGAAAAACTGGGACAAACAGAAAGCGATTGACGGAGCGCAAATGACTGGAACACGTCAGGAAATCCCTTGCCCATCACTCATATATATATATATATATATATATATATATATATATATATATATATATATATATATATATATATATATATATATATATATATATGGTTGTGAATGATGCGCCAAAGTAGCAAAATTGGCGTGTGTTCTGCCTTGATGGCTATTAATTTTCCAGTCTTTCAAATAGCGAGAGCAAAACGGACTCTAATATTCCAAATAAGGGCTGAGGTCGCAGAAGAAATTTGGAACGCCGGCCATCAGCGCAACTGAAATACAAACGTGACAATTATGCCAAAGATGCATTCATCCAATAATTTGATTGGCGATCGGTTGTCGATGAAAGCGTCTGTGGTCACGCCTCCCATCCAAATAAAACCTTCATTTCTTTTGATTTTGTTCCACCCCGGAGAAAGCCGCCCTCTCTTGTATCTTCGCTCAAGTTTCGCTGCGAGAGTAAGCGGGAGGGAGAAGAAAAAAAAAAAAAAATCAATAAAGCAACACGACAGCGAGTCTCAAGAGGGTTTCACTTTGGATTAAGAAGAGAGAGGCGGCGGCGGCGGCGGCAAAGGAGAATGCAATACCGGGACGCCATTGACATTATTATCAAAATCCTTATTGATTGCTGATGTGTAAAAATAAAAAAAAGAAAAAAAGGCCAATCTTACAGGTAGTAATTGAAGGCCAATCCTGCCAATGAGGTGACATTAAGCGGGGGAGGGGGTGGGGGGCGGGGCTAGCGGTTGAAGCGATCCGCCGGCCCTCCTGTCACGATCGATCAGCGGACCCGAAATTTACAGCAACACTCCAAATTGCTCCTAATGGCGCCTTTGAGCGTCCCTGGCCGCCCTCCCCGGCCCGCCGCCCTCCTCGGCCCGCCGCCCTCCCCGGCCCGCCTTTCAATGCGACCCCCCCAGCCGCCCTCTGTCCTGGCCTTTGATAGTCGGGGAGCTAAAAAGAAAAGGGACTGGACGCAGACTAGAAAGTCATTCGATCCCAAAGACGGATTTTTACGTGCGGATCGCTCAAGACTCTTCGACTTTCTTTCTTCTTTCTCTTTTGTTTTCTTTGTTTCTTTCTTTCTCTCTTTCTTCCTTCCTTTTCTTTCGCTTTTATTTTCTTTATTCCTATTTTGTTTCTTTTCTGTTTCCTTTTTTCTATCATGTTTCTTTGTTTTTTCTTTC